>NC_056751.1:33822843-33845343 GCF_019279795.1 Protopterus annectens | reverse complement strand
TGGCTGGAACATGGCCAAAGAGTTATTTCAAGGTGAATGACATCAGCAGGCATGCTAAAGTAGGGCAATGGGAGGTGTAGTGTGTATGAATGGCTTCAAAATCATTAATCTCCACACACACACACACACACACACACACACACACACACACACACACACACACACACACACACACACACACACACACACACACACACACATTTGCCAGTACTGAGATGCATAGGTTCATTGCTTCACAGGTGTGTAGTAGGTGACTGGGCCTGAAGGCTGTACAATGCTAGGCAAAGGGAATACCTTGGCATCAGGCCACATGGCAATAGTCTCCAGTGTGCCTCAGGGGTGTAGTCCCTGGAGTGGTCCCCACGGGTGGGTATTGTATTCACCATCCACTCATCTGTGTTACTATTGTGGGTGGCCTGTGATGTGCACTGCTTCCCATGTATGTGATCCGTATTCCATAACATGGACAGTGTGTGGGTTGTGCACATGTTCCACACGCATGTTCTTTGATGTGTGGAAGTGTACTTGAGGTCTCTGGGGCATGTTGTGTGGACAGACTGTTATCTTCTGATGTAGCATTCCTAACCTCATTTGGTGAGACCTGGCTATGGAACTGAGGTTGTGCTTGCACCTACATTGACAGCATGATACAGGTATTCAGTGGAGTTAGTGGTGTCTGTCCATACAGGGCGTGTGTATAAGGCATGGTTTCCCCTTTGTGGGTTACATTTGCAGACTCTGCAGTTGTTGCAGGCATCCAGTGGGGAACATAGCAAAAGGGCTACTGTAAGCATTTATTTGCCTATGCGGGGATGGAACAGGGTGCCATGTCATTTTACTTGCTGGATAACACACACTCAGGAGATGTAACACATCACAGTACTTCCTGATGTCAGTGGCACTGTTGTGGTCAACAGGCATGTAGTCCACTGCAATCCCATCATGGTGCTATTTGTGAGGCAATATGCAAGGAACTACCAATATAGTGGTTGTTGCCTAGCCAAGTGTGGTTGTGTATGATACATGGGTGGAGAGTGTTCCCTGAGTAATAGAAGGGTTGCCTATATTGTTCACCAATCCATAATGTTACATGTAGGGCTATGGATTGTCTACACCAGCCTTTCTGGTGTTTGACATCTGTTGTCCTTGAAAGGTGGACATTGTGACATATACTAGGTCCTCAACATAATAATTTAGCAAAACCCACCCCATAATGTATCTTGTTATTACACAATCAGAGCAACCTCCACACAGGATACTGATGACAGACACACACACACTTGCCAGTACTGAGATTCAAACCCTACCTAGCTACGTATTGCTACTATAGTGTACCACATTTATCGCATGCACCACAGAGCTTATAGGATGGATGTTGTCCCAAGGTACTTCTAAGGTGAGGAACATCACCAGCCCTTGTAAATACTGGCATTGGGTGATATAGTGGGTGAGAGAGCTCAAAAATAATTTTACCCTAAACACACGTTTATATTTTCCAGGGATGATGTTCAAACCTCTATCTAACAATTTTTACGAACCATTATGTTACGCATTTACCACATACACCACTGACTTGACATGGTTTATGGATGGCAACAGGTACTTCTAAGGTGGATGATATCTGCAGGACTGCTAAGGTCAGGCTACAAGATGTGTACTGGGTGTAAAGGGGGCCAAAACCATTAAGGTACACACACAAACACTTGCCAAGGCTCCGAGATGTGTACTGGGTGTAAATGGGGCCAATATCTTTAAGGTACACCCACAATCACTTGCCACAGATGAGATTCAAACTCATACCTGTGCAGTTACTGCTACTACATTGTTCCGCATTTATGGCACATGCCATGAAGCTTACATGTTGGAAAGCTCTCCACAGGTATCTTTGAATGTGACTAACATCAGCAGTGCTAAAGGATGGGTAAGGGGAGAGTAGTAAGTGTGAATGTCCATAATATCAGGTATTATCAAGGACACACACTCTCTCACACACACAGTTTCCATGTCTGGGATTAGAACTCCTACCTAACTAGTATGTTACACTATAGCATTATGCAGTTATCACACATGCCACAGTAGAGCTGTCTTTTGTCCAAATGGGGTATTTCAAGGTGACTGACAGCAGCAGGGTTACTAAAGTAGGGCAATGGGAGGTGTAGTGACTGTTAATGGCCTCAGAATCATTAATCTCCACACACACACACACACACACACACACACACACACACACACACACACACACACACACACACACACACACACACACACACACCTGCCATGTCGGGGATTAGAACTCCTACCTATCTGGTATGTTGCACTATGGCATTACACAGTTATCGCAAGCACCACGGAGCTTATAAGGCTGAGACTTAGCCAGAGGGTTATTTCAAGGTGACTGACATCAGCATGAGTGCTAACATGGGCAATGGGAAGTGCAGTGTGTGTGAATGGGCCATAAACCCTTCCTCTGGAAACACACACACAACACTCAGTCACACATGACTTTACATTTGACAGGACTGGGTATACAAATGCTAGACGAATACTGATTTGTACTATCATGTTACACAGTTATCACAAGCACCACTAACACTATAGGGCTGAGGGCTACCAAAAGCAATTGTCTACAGTGATTGACACTGGCACATCATGTGATATTGGCCAATTGGATGTGTGGTGGGTGATACAGGCCTCATGATGGAAAGCTCTCTGTCACTGTCTGTCTGTCTCTTCTCCACATCTGTGTGTGTGTGTATGTTTGACCTATTATAGTGTGTTGTCCGTGGATATATGTGAGTATTCCTATTCAATGTGTGTGCAAAGCATGAATGGTGTGCATTGTGGTGTGTGTGCACAGACATCTGCGACTGACACTGTTGTTGTCAGACATGGCCTTCATTTTGCTAAGTGTAGGAGCATGCCCAGTATGACCTTCTGTATTGAGTGTGGGAATCCATTCCAGGTAGGTTGTACTCCAGACCAGGATTTTGTGTTCTACACCTACTGCTAGCAACCTGTTTCTGCAGGATATCTGTAGATAGGTTGACAATATGGAGTCACAATGGGCGAAAGATAGTGGGATACTGTAACTATTGTGTCTGTGCTGCTTGTGTTACATGGTTGGTGTTAGCAGAGGTATTCAGACATATGTACTGTTTTACACTGTGATGTATTATGTCATCAACTACTGACAGATATACTTATTTGCTTATAGTTATTTCCTAGGAAATACAAGATGAATGAAGCTGTGTCCAGTATTGTGGTCTGCAACCTACATAATCTTGCACACTCATGCCATTCTGGAGGGGTAGCTGCAGTCACTTGCTGATGGGTCTGCGTAAATGGTCGAGCACCTGGGTACTGTGGTGGCTGAGGATCCCCTGCTTGTACATCTATCGACATAACAGAATGGCCATATCCTGCTGTGGTCATACCTCCCAGCTGTACAGATTCACCCAGGTTACCCAGAGGCAGGGGTCATATATCTGGTCATTTCCCCTTTCACATTGTGGTTTACAAGCAGGTTTGTAGCCACCCATTACTGGGTTTGCAGGCAGGGGTAGTATGGGCACACATCAGAGTTTCAGACTTCACACACTCCATGGCGTCCATGCTTCTACACCTCCCACTCTGTTATTCTATTCTCTTCCTAACATTATGCGAGCGATATCTGTGAAGTATCCCTATAGTTGTCCCTTCATCCCAGCGGTATTTAGAGGTTGGTCCATAGTTCATGCAGTAGAACACAGTGGGCATGCTACTGGGATTTGTCGACATGGCCTTGCATTTGTGTTCTGTGGACTGTTTTATGTTAGTTGGGACTACATGAGATAACATACATGGGCAGTACGGGTGAGGCACAGGCCTTTGACAGAGAACTGTAGGGCATTTGGTAGTGATGTAGGCCATCTGTAGCAGGCCAATGCATTCTGTCACTCCTACAGTCCCAGGCTGCGAGCCACTGGATTCCCCTGGGGTGACAGGGTAAGTGTGTGAGGTGTTAATGGCAATAGTTCCTGTCCATATTAATCCATTGTTCTGGATGCTGGCAGGGTACTGCTTACAGCTAGGGACACACCTGAATGGGAAAGCTCTTCAGCATGCTGGATTCAATGGGTATTCCCATACAGAAGTGGGGGTCATACTGTACTCATTCTCAACAGCAGGGATATGACCTGTGATAAACTTGTGGCTGATGGTGGGGTGAGCTGAGTGCATGTGTGATATGGAAGCTTCTTGCAGCTGACTCACAGATATACCTGGGACATTCCCCTTATGCTGCCTTGTGCAGGGACATAGACAGTCTCTCATTACTTCATAACTGTGCCTTTTGTATCTTCCAGTGATTGGCCAGACTCCATCAGTATTCCATATTACACAGACAACAAATGTGCTGCTAACCTGTCTGTACAATTCCAAAGGTGTGTGCAGTTGACAGTTAAATTTTATGTACTCTGTCCTGGGTACTTCCACCTGTGTACTGTGTGTATGTCTGGGCCCACATTCATGGCATGTCCATCTTTCAGATGGTGACAGATATTGACATCTGAACAGTGAGTATGGATGACTGCAGAATTGGGTCTTGCTGGGATGCATTGTGGTTGGCACTGCAGTTGTCAGAACATGGCCCTGTCATCACCAGTATTGCCCATAGGCCACCGAGGCACAGCCCTCCATGTCTACATGCTGACCACTTCCACACAATATACAACACACAACAACCTAACACACAGACCATTGCATATTGTACACATGCAACAATCTATCCTGTAAATTGGGCCAGCTCAGGTAATCTGTGCTCCACTGTTATTAAACCCACATGTACATGTTACTGCATTTCTACATAGGATTTAAACATTTGCTATGACTGTACTGGTATTTCAGGTACTCTGTTGGCTTCCATTTCATTATGTATTCTGACCTATCAAGCAGACTAGAGGCATATCAGTAGAGTACAGATCTTAGGTTTTCTTGACCTATATTTCAGTTTCAGACTTCTTATCCTTCAGAACTAACATACAACTGCCAGACCTGTTGTAGTCTGTCTGTGCAGGTCTGGAGGGGGGCTGTTCTCCATTGTCATCAATTGGAGGCCTTAGCACATCCTTTCTTTATGGTCATCTACACCTGTCCTGCTGGCTGAGGCTGTTGTTGGGTATGTGAGCCTCACTGACATGCATGTGTGTGTCTTATGGACACACATTTGGGCCACCACATTTACTGCAGTGGGATTTGCCACCTTGTCTAGTACTGCCTACTTTGTTGACACCAGTATTTGTTATGGATTTCATGCTGCCCATATAGGTGTCCACTATCTCCTGCCATCCCATTCAGCCACCCAATTCCCTTGCATGCTCACATCCATACCATTGATACAACTAGCAGAACATACTACTCCATTCTGCAATTGATAGGGAGAGGTACTTACCTTGTGGCTGTGCCAGTACTGAGGATGGTGCTGGAGGGCTGACTATGTTGGATGCACATTGTAAACTCCCTATACATGGTAAAGCACAGGTAGTGTCATGTTTGCCATCCCTTTTACTGTATGTGCGAGTCAGAGAGAGGTGTCATTCCCTGGGTCCCTACCGTGTCAGTGTATGTGCTATGCATTGCCTCTTTGCCAAAGCCTGGGCATATTGGGCATGCCTCCTTCTGCCTACATGGGCAGGCTCAGGTTGTTCCTCCTCCGAGTCACACTGTGCCTGTGCTGGCCTTGGCAATGGTGGGGGGCTGTGTGGCCCTGCCCTGTGCTGTTCCTGCAGGATCATATTGTGTAGCATGGCACATACAATGAAAATTTGTGAACATGTAGCTGGAGAGAACTGCAAGGCTCCACCAGATATGTCCAGGCACTGGAACCATGTCTTGAGCATCCCAAACACATGCTCTATTATGATTCTGGTTGTGCATGTGCCTCATTATGGAGTTCTTGCTCGGGTGTGTGTGCATTTCTGATGGGTGTCATCAGCCACTGCTCCAGTGCGTAACCAGCATCCCCCACTAGGTGGCCATATGGGATATCCCCACTGATAAATCTCTGGTACAGCTGTGTCATATGCCAGATGTGGGAGTCTTGATAGCTTCCAGGGCTGCCAGCACACACATTCATGATAATGCCCTGGGCATCGCACATGACCTGGCAGTTGGAGGGGAAGCCCTTGCGGTTTATGTAGACCCTACCCCACTCAGCGGTTGGTGCTTTGATATGTATGTGCGTGCAGTCTATAGCACCCACTACCTCAGAGTATTCTGTAATTTGTTGGAAGAGATGCATATTGCTGGTCAACGCCTCACGGGTGTTGAGGAAATATATGTGCTCACCGACATGTGCTGACATGGCATCCAGGAACTGGTGGAGTACCCTGGAAGCTGATGCCTGTGAGATCCCCATGATATCCCCAGTTGGCCTTTGGAAGGTACCTATGGCTAGTATTCTTAACCCTACACATACCTTGGTATCCACTGGAATGGGTTCCCCTCTGCTGGTTCTGTGTGTGAGGCATGGCCGGCATAGCTCAACAATTTGCTGTAGGATGTCCCTGTCTACCCTATAGTGCTCCACTATCTCCAGCTCATGTAGCCCCTGGTAGGTTACCCTGGGTCTGTACACTCTTCTCCTTCTCCTCACTGTGTGTTGGTCATCAGCATTCTCATCCTCACCACCCTCAACGTCTTTCACATATTGATGTATGAGAGCGACAGCAGCCCCTATCATTTTGTTAGTTTTGTCAAGTAAAATTTCCTTGTCTGTGTACACTGATGGTGTAGAGTTTGTGGGAAAAAACAGAGTGAAAGGTGTTTGCATAGTTTATAGTAGTGTGCTGGGCTGGGCTGCTGCCTGTGTAATTGGCTGATTCTGATACATTTCACCTGCCAGCTATGCTAGTTCTCTTTGTTTGCCTTCCTATTGCTGTTTTCCCTTCCCATTGCCTTCCTGTTTAAACCCCGAGGCATGCCGCACATACCCAGTGCTCAGATGTGAACAGAGCTGCTATTTCCTGTTTTTTTTTTTGTTTAAAACCCGGTGCGCACACCCATTTAGGCAATGTAAACACTGCTAGGCTGCCTCAGACACCCCCCCTTCCTTAGCTGTGCTTAGCTACGGGCAAACATGGGCCACAGTGCTCCAATAAGCTTACAGCATGCATGGCACTCCCCCTTATGAGGTCATCTACCTGTTATGCTTATACCATGGTGTTGCTGCACCTACACGGTTGAGTGCAAGCTAACATTGAGGGGAAATCTGTGATTCAGTATCAAGCCCCTCATTTGCATAAAACTGACTGCTAATGCATGGTTACAAAACTGACACTCAGCCTTCCCTCTTAGCAACCACTATTCCATGGTATTGTTGTCTTATGCATGCCATTGACTATTATGGCAGAATGCTGATTTTGGTTTAAAAGCTCATTTCCGACTTTTTTCATTATTTTTGGGCTGATCCCATTTGCGCAGCGCTGCCCTATGCTTAAACGGCTGAAATCGACCAAAAAAAATAAAAGTTATTGTGTATAATTTTGAAACTATTTCCCATGCCAATGGCCATATATTTGGCCATTGGCATGCCTACTACATTGAATACATGCTTTCTTTGGAGCTGTTATGCCTCCGTTTTGTAATGTAACCAAATACATTTCTGCAGGTTACACTATTCCTGCACAGATGCCTGCCTGTTTCCTGGATCGCTAATTCACCTCATTTGCTTGTTTTTCACCAGCAAATGGGGTAATTAGCATACAGGAGCTGTGTCCATGCAGGAATAGTGTAGGAGCGCTCGTGCATGTCTCGGGAGTTGTTCCTGGATCGCTCGTCGGCCATATTGCATGCAGCAGCTCTTGCACTATTCCTGCATGCCGTGCAGAGCTTGCTGAATCCCAGGGATTGTATATGGATTAATAAGTAAGTTTATCTGCACAAAGATTTTAGTAAAAATATTTCAAAATGGGTGGGCTGGAAATAAGTGGCTAATAACTGTGTCCAATTTTAGTGTGCATGCCATTCCACATTATTATAAGAGGTAGAAATGCTTAGCAGACTTTTTAAATTAGTCATCTGATTAGGTAAATGTAAAATATGTGGCCAGAAATTCTTTAAAAATAGCTAATTTATTTCATGTATGATGGACTTTGATTTCTTTTTTTTATAATTTACCATGAATATCAATACTAAGTCACTGCTACAGTAAAATAAATTAAAGGGTAGAAAGAAATGCTATTTCACAGACATGGGACTTGTGTATTACCTGATAGGTAAATTAGATTCTTCATATGGTACCTATCTTATCTTATGACTACTAGATATTAGACTAACACAAATAAATCACACAATTCTGATGATAAGATTATTTTATAATATATGACATATGTATCTTGGTAGGTGTAAAGAAACAAGATGTAATGTTTGACATCTGACATATGAGATATCTGAAATGATAGCTGATACATTTGTCATTAAGGAAACTAACTGATGGGATTATTTCAATCTAATTTGTTTTTTTTTATTCTGCTAGTATCTTATTCAGTATAATAAGGAAATACAAAGTCGGTTATAACTAGCACTTACTTGAATGTTGTTTTGATAAATGATAAATCTGAGGGGGGAGTTGTTAGATATTGATGGACATTTGGCTATTTTAAGGGATTAATGTGCATGCTGCAAATTAAAAGACAGCACAATTCTGATATACTAACCATCCTTGAAGATGTAAATGAATGTATTATACATGATCAGTTTATGCTGCTACACTAAGGATTGTTTGCATTGTATATCTTGCATGAAATTAATTATTCTAATTAAAGAGACATGTCACAAGAGGAAGTAAAAAGGGCAGAAACATGGTAGTTCCATCTGCCTGGCAACAAAGAGACAATACATGACAATGACTTAGGACACTCCCTTATAAAAAGGAATTAATAACACCTTCTAGTTTGAGAATGTATTTCATCTTGCCGCTTACAACAGCCAGTAACTGGCCATTTATGGTAATTGCTTTGTGACAATAAAATCTTGGTATGATTTCATTTGTATCAAAAGACTCACTGGTATTTATTTCAGTCCTCTAGAGGTTTTCATCTTTTGAGACCATGATGATGTAAAAGGAGTGAGGTCATTCATAACTTTAGGAAATAATTGTATGTTTTTCATTTTACCTGGTATGTTTGTCACACAGCCAGCCTTAGATAAACTGTCACCCTATGTAAAAAGGCTCCATGGTACCCCCAAACCTCTGCTCAACCCATCCTGGCCTATTCACACTATCCAGATTACTTTCTGTCTTTTTTTCTCACAGTTTGTCTTACTCATTATGTTTTTCCAGCAGTTATTCATTCATTCATTGAATGTATTCTAGCTTAGTAAGACTAATCTCAGATAACTGTTAAGGAAACAACAGAATTATACAATGACCCCCCATTAATATTCCAAAACGTGCATGCTGATTGATCAGCGTGCACGTTGTAAATCAGAGTTATAGTAATTGAAAAAGGTCTGGTCACCCGGACTTTTTCCATTAGTATAACTTTTTTTTTTTACAGCAACGGAGAACGCAAGATCTCTGTTGCTTTTTACAGCCTGGCTCGCTATGTTAAATGAGTTTAACATAGCGAGACAGCTTTAAAAAAAGCAACCGAAATTCTCCATTGCTTTTTTTAAAGCTGTCTTGCTATGTTAAACTCCTTTAACATAGTGAGACAGTTTGTAAAAAGCAACGGAGATCTTGCTTTCTCCGTTGCTTTTGCCCACAGCTCTGATGTACTGCGTAAGTATACGCATGCGCAGTACATCAGAACTGCCGCAGAATACCAGACAGCTGCGGAAGGTCAGCAAGGAGGCATTATACAATGCCATTATTTAAGAAAAGTAATTATTTTTTTTTCTTAAATAATGTCATTGTATAATAGCAATAACCCACTTCTGGGTGTGGGTAATGCTGGATTTACCCACGGTTGTCTTTGTTTGGCCACTCAGGCTTCACCCTCGTGACCAAACCACACCAACTGTGGGTAAATCCAGCATTACTCACACCCAGGCGTGGGTTATTGCTATATTAAACCATGGGGTAGTAGATTCTCTTAGGTGCATTTTAGAGTTTTTTAAACAGCCTTTTCATCCACTGATTTCCTAAACAAAAAGCAGGATCAAAGAAAGACATTTAATCATATTATTCAACTTTGCTTTTTCCTGCATTCTTTCAGCACATCTTAATTGAGAAAAACTGCACTGTAATAACTGCTGTGGAAATAACTGTATTAAGCTATGAGTTTTTTGAGATGCTCTGAGATGCCTTTTAGAGCATTTTTAAACAACATTTTTGCCCAATGATTGCCTGAACAAAAACCATGATAAAAGAAAGAAATTTTTAGCATTACTCTTCAACTTTCTTTTCCTGCATCCTTTCATCACATCTTAACTAAGACTACTCTATAATAACTGCAATGGAAACAACTGTATTAAGCCAGGAAGTCTGGTGACCCCCAGAAGCCATGAGGTTTCTAAATGTTGTGAGATACATTTTAGAGTTTGTTTAAACAACCTTTTCATCCAATGATGGCCTAAATGAGAACCATGATTAAGGAAAGAAATTCAGTCTTACTCTTCAACTTTGCTTTTTCTTGCATCTTTTCAAAACACTCAGACTAAAACTATCCTGTAATAGCTAAATTAAGCTGGGGATCTCTGGGATGTTACACTTCCAGAAGCCATGGGATTATAGATGTTCTTAGGTGCATTTTAAAACTGTTTTTACAACCTTTTGATCTAATGATGGCCTGAACAAAAAGCATGCATACAAAAAGAAATTCAATCTTACTTTTTTATTTCAAGGAAGAAAAAAGTTGCATCTAAGTTGTAGTGCTCAAAGTTAACCAAACACCAGTTCACAATAAACTGAGAAGACAAATAGGTTCATAGGTTAGTACTGGGCTAATTGTCCTTTTGGGCCATTTTAAGCCTAGTCAATTTCCCTCAAACCCTGTTCTTTGTGCATGTAAGGTTTACACTTTCTCCATTATGACAACCCCAACATCCAGTGCTTGTGAAGATGTACATATCATATATGGTAATAATACCTGCACTCTCTACCCCCAACTCAAAATAAGTAGTCACTTTCTGTGCATTCCCCCTCTGGTATTAAATTAGGATTAAAATTAAAGCACAAGTGCCCACAGTCATATTTCAAGCTGCTACTGCTGCCATATTTATATACAGCATGCTTCCACACCCCCTACTCCAAAAAACATCTACTTCTGTGTACTCACCTGATGTTAGACTAGGGCAAAACTGGCAAAAACAAATAGGATATAGCATATTTACTGTCAGACATACATAAACAGCATGCTTATTTAGTCTCCCCCAAAAGATGGCCACCTGGATATGCATTAGATATTTGATTGTGAGGAAAATGAAAAACAAATAATGATTACAATAATGTTTCCAACATCTTACTTCTGCAGACAGTGCAGTGATCCCATATAAGCTATAGTTACCCTCTGTGAACCCCTCTTAGATTTGTGAGGAAATTTAAAGAAATAATAAAAAAAATGTGTCCCCAATTCAACACAAACTAAATGACCTCTGAGGTTTGGGAGGAATGTTAAAAAATAATGGCATTGTTCCCACCTCCCCACCACACAAGTATAATGACCTTCTGTATACACCTATGAGCAGGGCTAATTTTAGACTAAGTCAAGTTCAGAACAGATGTGATTACTAAGCCCATGCCAGAACCCCCTTATACAGTCTTGGTGTGTGTGGCCATCAGCCCCCAGAAGTTCTGAAGGTCCGTGTATTCTGTGATGCATTTAGCCCCTATTTTTTGAGAAATGACTGTTAAACCAAGTAAGTGAGAACAGGGTCAGTTACTTTCACCAGGCAATGCCCACTGATCCACTTTTAAGTACAATTCTAAAGTCTGATTATAATAAAAAAAGATAATTCTGCAATGTATTTCAACTTTGTTCCAAAAAGTATTTGCTACACATTAAAATACTGCATGATACTTCACATAATCACATTATTCTGCAAAGTCTAAATAAGCAAGCAGCAGCAGATAGCTGGTAATTTTCATCCGCAGAAGACTTGTAGAGCAGTTATACCTACTCTGTGAATATCAGGTGTCCAGTTAAGTAGTCCGCCTTACTTCTCACAAAAACACATTAGCTCTTCTAAACTAGTTAGCAGCTGTTTAAACTGAGCAAAGACAAGGGAGTCAGTTACTTTCATCTGACCATCTCCACCCCCTACCCAGTAGTTATTGTCATGACATCTGATGGCTGTGTAATATTATTTCACTCCACAGTCCACACAAGCAAGTTGCCACACATTAAAGTATTCCAATCCAAGTTGCTCCACACAAATCAAAAAGATAGAAAAATATTGCCCAAAATATCTGGTTGATCACTGGCAGCATCACTGTAAAAACAGTAATGGCACTTATCTCATTTCCCCATTCTTCTCATCTCAATTGTCCACATAAATCGCAAAGCCAGAAATATTGCCCAAATATCTAGCTGATTAGCAGCATTATTGTAAAAATATTAATAACACTTATCTGATTGACACCTTAATATTCCTCTCATCTCTGTCCAGAGTTCTGCAGAACGCCCTTGATTTTGACATCTGTCTCTCATTTTTTTTAACATTCTGGTAAAAGTTTTACCATTACAGTCAGTCAATACAGCCAGGCATTAGAGATTCATACTTCTTGTTAGACTGGTACAAACACTGTAAAAAAAAAAACTCCTTGAGGTACCTTCACTCCTATATTTGAATTTTGCAAAGTCTCTCCTCCTGTGGCTTCATGATTTTTAAGCTAAAGTGAGGTGATTTGAATGTCAAGTCAACTGGAGTACTGCTCTCCCTGGAATGCCTGATATTCGGTGGGTGCATTTACTTTTAGCAGGGGCACTTGATTTATTTCTTTATTTTTAGTGCGAATAAACATTGCTCTAAAAATGAAAAAATAAATAAATAGGGAAAAATCTGACCTACAAGCATGGAACCCTAGGCATCCAGCAATCAGCTTTTGTCTGTGTTTATATTAAGCTGGACACCACTTTTCCATTTGGTAAAGGATATTAATTAACAGAAATCCTGAAAGTTGAGTACTGTGAGGACCCCTCTAATCAATATTTAAGTTGCCTAGAATAATCAGTTTATGTTTTCTCAAATTAGTTACCCCAGATTTTATAGTATACTGTACCAGGAAAACAGATTGTGGGACTAGAATACAGACTGTGGCAATACTCAGTTTGAAATGGTCTCCTGTTGTTATTTGAATAATTGTCCAACTGGGAGCAGACTATAAAGTAGTATTACTCTTGGCTATAAGTGAAAGCTGTACAGACTTTATTAAAGTTAATACTCTGTTCACCCAAATAAACCTTATTGATTGTCACTGTAACATTTATTTCTCTCATATAGTCAAGGCAAGCTTTAAAGGTCTGTAGGAACAAAAATGAAATGATATATATGAAAAAGTAAATTTTACAGTAAATATAAAAACTGTTTCAAAATTATAGATTTGCATCACTGACTGCGACTTTCATTCACATATTCAGTGCCGATGTCAAAAGTCTGTTGGCACAATAGATGTTAAATAAATTTAGCCATGGTAAAATAACATCTATCTGATATTTCCTTTTGTCCAGTTTGTTCAACATTTTATTTTTAATACTTAAATATATGAGTTTTCTATTTTTTGTTTGTAGAGAACTTATTTTGCAGTTGACATCTATTTAACATCTGCTGATTGGCTCACACCTGAAGTATGGCTCATCAAGCAATTTCATGATATAATAATACGAACTGTGGAATTTTCTTTAATACTGTTTTATATTCATTTAATACTATAAAATGGAAAGAGGCTAAAAAAGGAATTTTATTGGCAAAGAACAGGGGATCAGAGGCACTCTACCAGCTTCTGGAAAGTGACTCATTAGGTGATACAAAGAAAGCATATCAGGTTGCAAGGCAAAAAAAAAGTAAAGAACATAGTCAAACACCCTTCATAAGGGATGCCAGCAACAACCTGATCACCAATCCACAGGACTTCAATGGCAAATGGAAGTACTTCCAGCAGCTTCAGAATGAAGAAAACCCCACAGAAGATGTACTGCCCCAGACACAGCCTATAATCAGGAAAGAAGAGAAGCCCACCCTAGAAAAAGTAAGAATAGCACTAAGGCAAATGAAGTCAGTGAAAGCTGCAGACTCAGATGAAGTGAGAGCAGATATGATCAAGATGTTGGGTAAGTTAGGGGAGAAGTGGCTCCTGAGGGTACTCATAGTAATGTGGAGAGAAAGGCACATCTCAGATGACTGGAGAATAAGCATACTCATGCCAGTGTACAAGAACAAAGGGAACATCCACAACTGTGGGCAGCACAGAGGTATCAAACTCCTGTCACATTGTATGAAAGTTCTTGACAGGGTCATTGATAAATGGGTACGCAGAGTAGTGGAAAGTAAGATAGTAGATGAGCATTTTGGATTCAGATCAGGATGTAGCACAAATGACCCAATGTTTGAGGTTAGCGAGATAGTTGAGAAAAGGCTAGAGATAAGAAAAGAATCCAATTGAGCATTCCTAGACATGGAGAAAGCATAATATGAAAAATAATTTCTATCAAAACATAAAAATTGCTTAAGCTGAATATCTACTCACATATCTCTAATTTAAATACAATATAAACTAAACTATATCAATTGTTTATATATATAACACTAATAACATAAAAAACAAAATGAAATTTTTTTTATGTTTTGATAGAAATTATCAAATATGGATTGAGAATATGAAAACATTATTTGTTGACATACATTAGGAGGTTTGATGAGTTTGAGAGCTACACACTTTAATACTAAGTATTTTTATTATATGATGATTGGTTTGACACACAATTACAATAATTTAATTGAATTAATTGAATTGATGATTCAACTATAAAAGAAAGTCAGAATTATTACAATTTAGATCTGAGAGCGTGCATGCGCATGAAAAGGGCCTCATCTTTTGTTTTATCGAATAAAATTTGGATTATATAGCAACAAGGACGTTGACTTCTTTCGTGGTGACTTCAACAGTTTATTTCACACATGGAGAAAGCATATTATAAAGTTACAAGAAAGATGATTTGGGCAGTCCTGTGGTGGTTCAAAGTTTCAGAAACATCAGTAGAATTAGTACAAGCTATGTACAAGGACCCAGTGACTCAAGTAAAGCAATGTTCAGTCTCAGTTTCTAGTGGGAGTGGATGTGCATCAGGGTTCAGCTTGGAACCCACTGCTGTTCATACTATTGATGGACTACATTAGCAACCAGGTTGGAGGGGACAGATCAACAAAATTGCTGTATACAGATGAGCTGCCATTACAGGCAGACTGAGCAAGAACTTCAGCAAAGGATAGGGGAATGGAATGCAAAACTGAAGACACATGGGATAAAACTGAGTACAGATACAACAGTGGTAATGGCAGCAAATGGGGGAAATCAGAAGAAGCTGAGAACTGAGACAGAAGGGAAGATAGTGGGAGAGGTTGTTGAGGAGAAGGAAAGTCTGAATGAAGACGTTAAAGCTAGAATCAGAGGAGCTGCAGCCAACTGTCCCAGAGTGACAGGGGTAGTGTATGACAGAAGAATGGCCAAGGAGCTAAAAGGTAGGGTGTACAAAACAGTGGTGTAACCACTACTACTGTATGGTACAGAAACCTGGGCAGTAAAGGCAGAACAGTTGAGAAAGCTAGAGGTGATTTAAATGAAGTGCCTGAGATGGGTGGTTCAATGTACACTGTGGGACAGATAAATAAATAAGGACATAAGATCATAAGCAAAAGTAGCTCCATTTGCAGAAAAGATTAAAGAGAGCATATTATGGTGGTTTGGACACATGCAGAAAAGCAGATGACAATATGGTGAAGAAGATTTGGGACAGAAAGGAAGAACCCAAGAAGAAACAAGGGCATCCAGCAAACAGGTGGATGGATTGTGTAAGAGAAGATCTGTGACAGTCAGGCATGAGTATCAAAGAAGGTAAGAGTGTGGCATTGAACTGAGAGAGATGGTGACAGTTAAGACAACACCTCAACCCCATGGAGAAAATAGGAAAAAGGAGGTTGATGATGATGATGGTTAATACTATAAAATGGATAGTAAAATCAAACTATATAATTTCTTTTTTAACATCAGTATTTCATTTTAAGGATGGATGAAGGAAGGAAGGAAGATGATAAAACTTGGAAAAGAGGTTACAGGAGTCCCTCTTAGGATTTACAAGTCAGATAGTCAGATGTGAAAAACATAAAGAAAATACTAAGCCTTTGACAGAGATTCTAAGACTTGTTCCAAAGTGGCTTTAGAGGAAGCTAAATTTTCAGGGATATTAGAGGTAACAATGTGGATAGATAGGGCAAAGTTAACACTGAATTTGTTTGCTAATATATTAGCTATATCCTTGTGATCAGAATGTGTAATTGTTTTATTGATGAGCTCAGTGCATTTTCAGACATTGTCAGATATTATTCTTTATTATTCTTTAATTTTCTGACAGAAGTGAAGAAAGATTTGTAGTTTCCTTTGGTATCTATAATGACATTAAGACCTAGTGCGCTCAGTGTTATCCAGTAGTGCTCTAAAGTTCCTTGATGGCATGTTTCAGCGCAGTCCCAAGGCAGAGAGATGTGAATTTTTATCAACTTTTTTTTATTCATCTTCTTTTGTTATAAAGTTTGTTTATTTATTTGTATGGGAGCTCCATTAGATAGGTTTATTCCTGAATTTACCATTATATTTAGGGTGGACGAGTACTGAATTTTCTATGTAGCTGTTCAGATGCCAGAAAAATTCATAGTGAATGTGGCAGCCCTCTCAATTGTGTTCATTTGCAGGGGATGATTGAACATTTTGCCTAGGTCTTCTACAAGCTGTAGTAGGTTTCTAATTTAGTGGATGGGTACTACCAATATTCTAAACAGGGAAATTACCTGATTTGTGGACATATTTAACTAATAAATGCTGAATGGTGTACTGAGGGGTGTTGATTGGTAATGACCAGGTCAAGGATAATAGAGCTTGTAGTGGGTAGATCTGGAATTTGCTTCAGTGTATTGGTGTTAACAAAGTGAAGAAATGCTGATCATATCCATTTTGAGAGGTATGAGTTTGCCAGTCAGAGTTTGGGTAATTGATGTTACCTATCAAGAAGGTATTTGTTTTGATATTTAGCCCTTTAGTGGTGTTAATGTAATTCCCATGATTTCTGGGAGCATTGAAAGAAATAGGTAACTAGTAATCAAACAGCAGCTAAATTTGTTAAGAATGATTTGTGTTCCCAGGAGCTCCAAGTTAGGGTTGTGGGTAATATGATGTAAGGTGATGATGTTTCTGACAACCTATCTACTCTATATCACAGTGTATATTTCTTACCTATGTAAGAAAATCCCTCTGTGTTGCACAACTTATAAACAAAGAGATTGTATCTAGATCTAGGGATGTCATTGTCCCCCTTTACTTAGCCCTCATTAGGCTAATCATTGAATATAATGCCCCCTTTGGCATGTATCTGTCTAGACACATTCAACAACTGGATAATCCACAGAGATATATTTCTAAAAGGATATAAGGCCTAAACAACATGTCCTTCATGGATTGATTCAAAGCTCTGTCATTATACTCTGTATCCTACAGACTGCTAAGAAGTGACCTGTATCTGGCATACAAGACATCCTCTAACTCATTACTGATGGATTTACTGCACATCAAGTCAAATGGCATCAGAAACACTTGGTCTAAGGATCTAAACCTCTTATGCAATATCAACAGAGTGGTTTGGAGGGACAAGTATATTTCGCAGAGGATACCTTTGCTGTATAACAGAATCTCCATCCACATGAAACAAAGCTCATCCCTGTCTATTTTTAAGTGCAAATTAGATCTATGGATGGAAAACAGAAAATTTACCCCAGGATTATCCCCTGTACTACTAACGGACAAAGGTAGCTCCTAAATGCTTTATCCCATGCATAGGTGCCCTGAAATTATGTATTGTATGATCCCAGTTATTCTCATTAGGGGTAATATATAATTATTGACCATGGGATGGGTAAGATCAAGCTATAACCAAATGGGATAGGTTATTTTGAGCACAGAAGGGAAAAATTGCCTGCAAGGGCAGCTAGCCTAGTACTTACCCATGAACCTATGAACAAATATTGTTTACACAAGGGCCTGGTGTGTTTAAAACACTGGTTTAGAGGGACTACTGTCACTGCACTCTAATCATTTCTCAGTAACTACATAAATATGAACATGTTCAAGCTGCAGGAATGACAAGTTCTGGCACCTTTCTAATTAGACTTATAGCACTGATTAGTACCATCATGATGTCTGAGTTTGGGTTTGCTCTGCAGAAATGTTCAGTAGGAGGATACCACCTAAAAAAGATCTACAGCAGCAATGGCTTAAGCAAATGTGCAGTAGCCTCTGCTGGAGAGTTGCATGCTATCCCTGGCAAAGCAGGAAGCCTTATTTACCATCTTATCCAATGCCAACATATTTGCCTCCTTAGCATGACACCACTTAGCCAATTGTTCTATCCAGGACTTCTGCTTTTAGTCTTACCTTTAAAAAAAATAAGAGCATTAAATAGCATAATATTTTGTCCTTTGGCGGAGTGCCTTAGGATAGATCTTCACCCATCATGTAACAGATGTCTCTTTCTGCTGATTTAAATAGGAGACCCATCACCTCAAAATTCTATATTTGCACCTCCTTAAAATAATTGTTGAAGGCAAAGCTAAAAATATGATGTTATCACCTTGGGGACATTTCAGGAAGCATTCTAATTATGTGCCAGGGGTTAAGAAGAATCTATGGGCATATGTCTACTTGAAGAATTTCCACTGTGGTGTAACAGAAGTCACACCTACTCATTGTAGTATTCTGCTTACTGTTAGCTGTGGAATATAACTTTGTAAAAAGTTGTCTCATTGTGTTCTTCAAAGAAAAGTAAGCCCTGGAATCAGGTCTGTAGAAGTGTTACATAGAATAGGGATACATTTCTTTTTTGGACCATGCCCCAGGAACAGTTCTACAAAGGTGGACATGCCAGGCAGCAAAATTCCTGGTTGTTCACCTGGTTAAACTGGCTAGCAATAATTATGTGATCAGCAGGTTTTGGTGGAAGTTTTCTTTTTTCTTGGGAAGTGGGGAGAGGGAGTAATGAATAAAACTTGGTTCCTTCTGCATCTACAAAACCAAGGCATCACATCACCCTTTATTTAGGCTTCAGTTATTCTTGAACAGTTGTAAAGGAATGAAAACCACATTTGAATATAATTTTGAGTCTATGAGCATATATCAGTTTAAACATTGGCTCCTCTCTCCAAAGCATCTTGAATAGTTGTGTGAACACCTCTTTCTTATCGGCAGTCACCACAGTAAAATCATTACTTACATAGATATTAGTATTCAGGAAATACAGTTTCCTTCCTGAGGCTCATAATGCTCTTAGAATTACTGTTTTGTTGTGCAGCAAGCATACATAGGAGTATAGTGCTTGACATTGTGCTTTGAGAGAACTGGAAGTGAACATGCACACACACATACTAATGTTTGCTACAGTTCATAAATAGGTAGCAGCCCTACCAAAACCTGCATGCCTTCTCAGGGAAATTGAAGAAATTAAGGTTTCTATGGCACACTCTGTTTTCCCAAAGTCTTAGTCTATTGGTCTGTCTTCAGAAGATGAATTGTCAGAGATAAGAGACAGTACTCCAGGCAGTCAAAGCCTAGAAGCATTAAGTCACTGAGCTTTGCTTCAGAGGCCTTGAGCTTCCATTCAATGTGTCCCTGACTGGGCAACAGAATATCTTTAAAGGTCTTTATCCTTACTGGGCAACAGAATATCTTTAAATGTCTTTGCTTCATCCTTGATCCATTAGTGAAATATGTTGTAATTAATCAAGCTGACACAGAAGACCAGGCTTGGACTGTGATTCCCTCATATCCATAATTGTTTCAGGGCACTTTCAATCAGGAACTGAAGTGGCAACTTGAAATACATGCTTTTTTTTATCAATCCTAAGCTTATTTCTTTTTTTTTCAGGTTATGTGGAAAGGCTTCTCAGTGTCAATACTTTCTTTCAGGGAATCTATCTGATAGGAATTTAACATTTATAAACACTGGGGTAGAGAGGAAAACCACAAGTGATTTTTCATCAAGAAAGCCAGAACTGGAAGCCTCAGATCACACCTGGTTAGAGACATTTTGTTATTCATTTTAATTAAGTGTAGGTTTTGATATTTTCTAACACCACCTCTTTGTGTATGTCTATGGGCATGTGTGTGTGTGTGTGTGTGTGTGTGTGTGTGTGTGTGTGTGTGTGTGTGTGTGTGTGTGTGTGTGTGTGTGTGTGTGTGTGTGTGTGTGTGTGTGTGTGTGTGTGTGTGTGTGTGTGTGTGTGTGTGTGTATTTGTTTGTGCAGTGTGCTCTTATATATAGCAACATTGTCCTTAAACATTACCAAAAGGGATGACAATGCACTTTTTGGCATTGAGCTTGATGCCATGGCTTTGACACCAGGCATCTGTCTCAGTGAGGCCCTTTTGTAGGATGTCCACATCATTAGGAGTTTCGATTATGGGTAGCTAACTGGCTCAATGATAGTACCCACTCAGTCAAAGTAGTGGAAGCCATCTCTAGTAGTAAACTCTTCCAGAGCGGTGCACCCCAATGATTGGTCTGGAGGCATCTACTGTTTGAGATATACGTTTCTGAGGAACAAGACAAAAGCAGTCGTCTGTGGCTGACCAGATGTACAGATGCTTGCAAGCTGGCCACTGTCTTACATTCCCCTACTGATGTGATCATCCTTCAAGAGGCCCTCACCCAAATTAATGACTGGTGCAAAAAGCATTGCCTCAAATTGAATGCCAGGAGATGCATCATTTTCCCTGCTGTGGTAGATGTCATCTACACTAATTATGACAGTAATAATGTACTGAGCATGCAATCAGGTGTGAGCTGACTTGTGCACCAAGGCTGGTTGCAACCTGACAGTTTCCCACCATGTGGGTACTATTGTACGGACAGCTGTCTATATGGCTCACCTCAAAAATACGGGCATGTCATCCAGGAACCAGGAGGCCCCAACATCCCTGTACTCCACCCTTATCAGATGCATTACCAAGTGCAAAGGCTCCATTGACATGTACCTTGACAAGCAAATTCATCAGTTGCAGAGACCACAGAGGTTCCTGACCAGGCAAATCCAAGGTCTGCAACACCTATCCTATACAGATAGGCTGAAAGCCCTGTCTCTGTACTCAGTCTCATACAGACTGATCATAGGTGACCTGTGTCTGGCATACAGGGCCTTTTCCAAACCAGCCTTGATGGTGTTTCTGCATATCTGTAAGACAAACCTCACTCATGCAACATGCACACAAGGCCCTCACCTGGTCTGTGACATGTATAGTACTTGTTGGCAGGATAGTGTAGTGTCCCACACAATACACTGTCTGTAAAGTACACTCCCTCCCCATGTCTAGCAGAGTACATGTATAGCCCTCTTGAAGAAGAAGTTGGATGACTGTATGGGAAAGAAATAAGACACCCCTTGGATCCCGTGTGTGTCCCAGCTGGACAGGGGAAACAGGTGCTGGCTTTAAAGGAACATGGGCAAAACTCTGGGCTAGGCTTATGAGAGCATCAGGGCCAATAACCTGGTATCATCTTATGAGGCTATCCACCTAGTACTTTATATGTTTCCTGTATGTATTGCAGACTGTCCTGCAATGTTGTCTGAAATGAATCTCTTTGAGTCTGAACTGTGTAGATACTGCAGTGATAGTGTATACTCTTGTTCCTTCATCAGTTATCATCACATATCAATACACCTTGTCATTGTATGTGGTCTGTATAGCAATAAGTCAGCTCTGACAGTACTTACATATGCACTTGGTGACACTGTATAGCTCACTCCAATAGCCTTAGTCTTGGTCACAATTACCATTCTGCTAATAGGCCCATCACACAGTAGGATTTGTCACCCTTTGTTGTGGGCCTTGCAGTAGCTGTGAAAGAGATGGCTTGTGGCAGACAGAACTACTGTAAGGTATGGTCTGAAGGGCCCATAGGTGTCAAAGCTGTGCCAGACTTTACCAGGACTGTGTGTGTGTGTGTGTGTGTGTGTGTGTGTGTGTGTGTGTGTGTGTGTGTGTGTGTGTGTGTGTGTGTGTGTGTGTGTGTGTTATTAGCAAACATAATACTGCAGGGTATTACTTTACATATGTTGCTTTCCTCTCACATGTGAACATGGGGGTTGGTGTCTCTTTCCCTCGCAATCTGATGGCAGTGTCTTAGCAGACTCCCATGATGATAGTGGTCATAGTGAGACACAGTTGGGGTTGTTGGGGCCTGAATCTGTGCCATTGTTTGGTATCCCACTTTTGCCCATGTCCCCACACACGGTCAGTATGCCCACACATATCCAGTACCCAGC
>NC_056751.1:33430343-33457843 GCF_019279795.1 Protopterus annectens | reverse complement strand
GAAGGAACAGAAGGGGCGGCCACAAAACCCTGCAGGACTGCAGAGGCAAAGCCTGCCCTAGATTTAGAACACAGAGGGAGGTTTTAGTGCTTAGAAAACCATTGCACAGAACTCCAAGATGCAGCTTCTAAGATCTCCTTGGTAGGAGCCCCACTGAGAAAAGATGTCAAAGTGGAAGTAGCTCTGGTAGAATGTGTTCTGACATTAACAGGAACAGGCTTACCATGATGAGAGTAACAGAATTTGTTGCAGTGGGCAATCCACTTAGAAATAGTCTGCTTAGTGATTGCTCTCCCCTGTGAGGTAGAAGCATAAGCCACAAACAATTGGTCCGATTTCCTGAAAACCTTGGTCCTGTCCAGGTAAAAACGAAGCTGCCTGTGAATATCTAAAGAATGCAAAATACTTTCCTCTTCACTTTGAGGATTAGGATAAAAGGTAGGCAAATGAATAGTCTGATTCAAGGCTACTTTCGAAACCACCTTAGGCATAAAGGTGGGATTAGTCCTCAGGGACACTCTGTCCTGATGAAAAATAATAAAGGGTTCCACAGCCATGAGAGCTTGCAATTCTGAAACTCTTCTGGCAGAGGTAATGGCTAAAAGAAAAGCAGTTTTCCATGATAAAAACTTTAAATCTGTGGAAGCTGCAGGTTCAAAAGGAGACAAAGTTAACTTTTCCAAAACAAAGTTGAGATCCCAAGTGGGAACTGGTGCTCTTAAAGGAGGCCTTATATTCTTCACCCCTCTCATATATTGCTTAAGTAATGGATGAGAAAAGATTGGGGGATCCGTATTGTAATGTGCAGAAATAGCAGAAGCATGAATTTTAATAGATGAAAAAGATAGGCCCTTATGTAACATCTCTGTTAGGTATTGTAAAATCAGAGGAATGTTTGGAGCTGCAGAATCAAAACCCTAATCCTGAGTCCAGGAGCAAAATCTTTTCCATTTACCTGAATAAGATTTCCTGGTGCTGGGCCGTCTAGCTTCAAGAATTACGTCCAGTACCTGTTTGGTAAGTGTAGAACTGTTTAAAGACCCTGGATACACCAGGCTGCTAGATTCAGAGTTTTGACATGGCTGTGCAGGATCTGGCCATCTCGTTGAGACAGTAGATGTGGAAGTTGTGGCAAAATCCAGGGTGGACCCTGAGCCAGGTTCATCAGGGTGGAATACCAGAATTGCCGAGGCCAGTTGGGAGCCAGTAAAATCATTTGTGGTCTGTCCTGTTTGATTTTCAGAAGTACCCGAGGTAGAAGAGGCAAAGGAGGAAAAGCATATACTGAGAGGTGCTTCCAACTGAATGAAAGGGCATCCACTTTCCATGCTAGCTTGTGGTAGGTCCTCGTGCAGAACATTTGAAGTTGATGGTTTTGGGGAGATGCAAAAAGATCTATGTCTGGGCACCCCCACGCCTCCGTTATCATCCTGAATATCCGAACATCCAACATCCATTCGTGTGGATCCAAAAGACTGTCCGCCAGAGTGTTGTCCTTTCCTGGCAGGAATTGAGCTTGTAAGTCCACCTTGTTGGCTAGTGCTGTGTTCCACAGAGCCATGGCCAGTCTGCACATGGGGTAAGAATGAGAGCCACCCTGCTTGTTTATGTACCATATCACCGTAGTGTTGTCCGTCTTTATCAGTAATTGCCCCGGTAGAATAAGGTCTTTGAAGGCTGTCAGGGCATTCTGTACAGCTAGCATCTCCTTCAAATTTATGTGCAGATGCATTTGGTCCTCTGTCCAGGCACCCTGAAGACATTTCCCTTGCATGTGGGCTCCCCATGCATAATCCGGGGCATCCGTTGTTATGACTTGATTGGCTGGAATGGGACAGAAAGGCCTCCCCTTGTTTTGGAGACAGGCCTCGGCCCACCAAAGAAACTCCTGCCAGAGACAAGGCAAAATTGTGATCACTGTTTCCAGACTGTGGCAGTGCTGAGACCATACACTCTTGAGGTACCACTGTATCTTCCTCATAAGCAGCCTTGCATATGGTATTAACAGACTGCAGGATGCCATGTAACCCAGAGCCTGCAGAATTTTTCTTGCAGACAGCTGACTCATTAAAGCCAGATTTTTGAAATAAGAACCCAGTTGCACTTTTTTGTCTGGTGTCAAATAAGCCATCTGGGTTGTAGAGCTCAGAAGCGCACCCAGGAAAGTAATTTGCTGCATGGGGCACCAGGTTTGATTTCTTTAGGTTCACCATGAACCCTAGGCACAACAGAAGATGCTGCACAAATGTTAGATGCTGAAGTAAAGTCTCCTTGTTGTCCGCTTGAATGAGACAATCGTCCAGATAAGGGTATAATTGAATTCTCTTTTGTCTGCAAAATGCCATTACTGGTGCCAGGCACTTTGTAAAGACCCTGGGCACAGTAGATAAGCCAAAGGGCAGCACAGAGAACTGGTAATGCCTCGAGCCCGCTTTGAATCTCAGGTACCTTCTGCACTCTTGCCGTATGGGAATATGCAGATAAGCCTCCTTCAAGTCCAAAGTCACCATCCAAGCATTCTTGCTCAGCATAGACAGCAGCTGCTGCAGAGTGAGCATCTTGAATTTTGGAATTTCTAGGAAGGTGTTCAATACGGAAAGGTTCAGGATTGGTCTCCATGCATTTTCCTTCCTGGGAACCAGGAAAAATCTTGAATAAAACCCTTGCCCCATTTTTGAATCTGGTACCAAACCTATGGACCTCATATCCATGAGGGACCAAACTTGCCGTTGTGCCTCTGCCCATTGATGCTTTGGCAGATCTGGCCATCCATTTGATTTTGGCAAGGTATGGAAATGAAACCTGTAACCCCTTGAAACTATGTCCAGAACCCATTTGTCTTGGGTTATGTGGCTCCAATTGTGAAATAAAAAGAGAGATATTTCCTCCCAAAGGCGCATCCAGGAGGGATGCCCCTGGAGCTAGTAAGGGAGAGTCATAAAGACTGTTTCCTGTAAGGTTGTGACCTATCTTCACCTCCCTTGGGAGAGGGGGCACTCCACTGCTTATTTCTGAAAGGGGGTTGTGCCTGACCCCAACCTCTGGAACGCCTGTATCTGCCCCTCTGAGGTCTGTCTGAGCTCGGAAAGGACCAAGGTTTAGCTGGCCAATTCCTGCTAAATCTTGGGGGTTGTACCTGTAGAAAATCTTTAACCGTCTGCATAGATTTGGCTTTGTCTTCCATTTTCTTCAATACTTCCTCAGCTTTGGCCCCAAACAAAACATTGTGCTGCAAAGGGGCATCTAAAAGCTTTGCTTTAACCTGCTCAGGCAAACTTTGCTCCTTTAACCAAGCATGCCTTCTAATAACTGTGCCAGTTGCTGCAGCCCTGCAAGAAGCCTCCAAAGAATCAAAACCACAGTGCAGGGTATGTTTACCCACCTGCTCAGTAGCATGCAATAAATCCTGTAATTCCTTATTGTCTGCACCACCAGAAACAGCAGACATCTTTTGCTTTAACACAGACAAAAGGTATTGCTGATATTTTAACATATGAAATTGACAATTCAAAGCTCTAATAGACAATGTAGCAGAAGTATAAACTTTTTTGCCCCATCTTTCCAAGGCTCTGGACTCTCAGTCAGAGGGAATAAGATTCTTAGCAGAGGCCACTTTAACACCCTTAGGGCCCTGAGAAATAGTTTCTGGATCAGCTGAAAGATTCTTAAAAAGATATTTGTGGGAATCTGGAACCCTATAATACCTATCTTGTTTGACAGGAGCAGGAGGAAAAGAATCAGGAGAGAGAGATGCCTCTGTAAAAACATCATCCACAATGTCCAATACAGGGGGAATAGCCAGGGGTCTATGCTGTGGAAGCAGAAGAAAATCCCTAAGCCTTTTCTTAGATTCAGAGTATTCCTGTCCTTCCCAGTGAAAATGCTCTCTCATGTCATGCAAGGTTTCCCCAAATGAATAATCCTCAGGAGGAGAGGCCGGAGGAAGGGATTCTTCAGCATCAGAATCCTCATAAGGAGGGAAGGAATAATCCTGCTCAGAAGAAGAGGCAGAAGAAATCGAAACTTGATCTGAGGAATCATAATCTAGCTCTAGCCTAGGTCTCTTGTCAGGAGGGGGATGAGAACCCCTGATTATAGTTAACAGGTCTTCAGCCATTGTAAGCATCTGGCTTTGAGGTCTAGGGCCCTGAACAGAAGGTTCCTGTGCATGCTACTTTGTCTTTGCCGGAGCCTTAGTCTTTGCCTTTGTCCTTGACTGCAAAACTGGAGTCATCTGTACATGAAGCTGTGTAGGCCTAAAAACTTCCTCAGAAGCTGGTGCCTGCACAGCGGCTCCAGACCCATCTGAGGGAGCAATATCCAGAGGTCCAGTCCCTGAAAAGTCTGAAGGCCCCATCGGCTCCTCACAGGAGTCAGTACAGGCAACCGGTTCATAAGTGGTGGACGACAGGGGCTGTGAAAGCACCTCACTGATGACAGCCGAACCGGCAACTGGCTCTGGTTGAATAAAGTCGTCCACTTTGGACCTCGGAGGCCTGTCTTTATCCTTGCACCTCTTATACACTGCAGCAGCCAGATAAGAATCCGACGACATATTGTAATTAAATCTTTTTCCAAAATAATGGAAAGCAAAATTGTACCTACGCCTAATAGTGCGTTGATTAAACTTAGCACAAAACCTACAATTAGCTACGTCGTGGTCAGGACCTAAGCAAGGTATACAGTAAGAGTGAAAATCCTTATGAGATATTTGCTTCCCACAAGAAATACAGTTATTAACTTTTTCTGACATCGAACTGGAGCAAGGAAAAGGTTTTCCCCAACGGGGTACTTAGCTCAAAAGAAGAAGTCTTCAATTCAAAAGCCACCAAAAACAAACAGGAGTCGGCCGACCTGCACTTGTGAATTGCTTTGCAACAGGCACCGCACAGCAAGAAAGACTGGGGAAAATGGCGTCGGCTGAGGTCTTTATACCCCTGGTGCACAGACGTCAGGGCAGGAGTGACTTCAGCCGACGTTGGACCCGACTTTCAGACTCTGGACTATCGAGGACTGCTGCCAGCAGGAAGAACCCTACAGTAATGACTGTAACAGTGAACCACGAAGAACATCTAAGAGCACCTATTTACAATGACATAGGAAAATGTATTTGTAGGTAGACAGTAGCTGTATAGACACAATTCCAAAATCCATATTACAGACTCTGATAAATGACAACTTTTTTCACCAACAACTATTGTAGATTTTTATTAGTTATAAAAGTTAACTTAGCAAATGAAAAAGGAAAGTAACAATATGCAGACGTGGGCATGATGCATATGACATTAATCTGATCACATCCTGAAGGTCATTATTGCTTTATCTTTTCTCCCAAGACCTCACTGAACATGAAACTTAACCCAGCTGGACTATCCTGGTTAGCAAAATAAATAAATAAATAAGTACAAAAATACATTTGTAAACTTGACTGGACACAGGAAAAGCTGTAAGAATTAATACTTTACTAAGAAATAATTTGACAAACAAACAAAAGTGTGTGTTTTGCCCAGTTGCAAATGTTCGGATAAATGGATTAAAAAGATTAGTATTTTTCTTGACTGATATTAAATATGGTGGTTTTATTACTATATCACAAATTTTCTAGAATTTTGAAAGATGTGATAGGTCTAATTAATGTTACCTATACATAAAGTCAGCATTTAAATAAAGGCAAAATGATTAGTGGAAAAACATGTGCTAGCCATGCTGGTAGAAATTATTTTCTTTCTTTTAAATCAGGACGTCCCTAAATTGGTTAAAGACTTAGGAGATAAAAAGTACCTTAAATAAAATGTTTAGTTAATTTTTATATGTGTTTGCATTATTGTAATCAAACATGTTAAAATAGTAAAGGAGCCATGTGCTACTTTTTTGAAAGATTGCCACGTGTCACGATTTTTAAAGGACAAATACCAATTTGGGCAGTTATGGCATGAGCTTTCCTCTACGTGTGCGGCAAAGTATAAGAATACCTGTGAAATACATTGATAAAATTTGAAATGGTAAAAATAACTACAGTTCTACAGCGTCACGTTTCTATTCAAAGATAAAGTGAAACTGGGAGATTTGCACTGCTTGTGATTAACAGTTTGTCCTGCAAGACTTTATTCATGTGCGCTTCGGTTGTGGATAGGGGTACCACCTGCCCCACTTTGTGAGGGACAGTCCCTCTTTGGGCAGTTGTGTCCTGACCAAAAATATTAAAAATGGCAAATGTAATGCGATTGTAGGACATAATTATGTCCCATATTTTATGTAATAGTTGCATAAAATAGTTATTTCTGTATCTAAAATACCCAACTGTTACAAGAAACAGAATAAGCAACTAAAACACTACAAGAATAAGCTTTTATTTGGGCAAACAAGTAAAGTTCTATCCTTTGTACTGACCGTGGGTATGTGTCGGCCTGTAAAATCTGATGTGTGTCCCGAAAATGTCCCACTTTGGCCATTTGAAAAGGTGGCAACCCTAGTTGTGAATAATAAATGCATTTTGCAGTTAAATACGTTGTGTTTCGGTATCAGTGATAATTAACACGGACAATGTAAAAGCTACAAGCCTACAACAAAACGGAAACAGCTTATGCTAAAGGTTATTACGTTAGAGAATGAAACGTTGACTTAGGGCTGGGGGAGTGTGACTAATGTTAATGTGTTGTTTGCCAACAACACAAGGTGGCGGCGGTGAGTCTCACAAGGATAATTGGCTAGCTTAAAAATGCCTTCGCATGGCAGTTAGTCTAGTATTAATCTATAAGAAAGTAGCGTAACTGAGAGGGTACAAACGTTTCATCAAAGCCTGTAGAATGAGCTACCATTTGACTGACATGCCCAAAACTGAGTTTTTAAGTGTCTCGTGTGCAGGACTGTGAGCATCGCGTGCAGAAATGTAAATTGCATAACCACACACACACACACACACACACACACACACACACACACACATATATATATATATATATAGGGAAGGGTCAAGGACGGGTAAGTTGGGCCAAAAGAGGGCACAGGGGCTTCAGTCCGACACAGGCGTAACAATCAGTAAGTTTTAGATATATTACAGAATCAGGTGTCATTAGTAATAACGCCAAAGGCAGAGCGTTTGTGCGATATGAAAAAAAAAACATGCAGCAACTGAGGATAAAATACGTGTAGCAGAGCCAGATCGCACAATTCCTTTAAAGAGAACAACACAGATGCAATGGCTAACCTTCCTGATTTTGTCAGCTATAAGTGAAAAAAAGTAGATAGTAATCAGGCGTGGTATTTTATCTCCGCTGATATTTAATGTTTCCTTCCTGCTTATCTAAAATGTTTTATGTGATAAGAGAGTACTGGGTGTATGGTTCACTTGTTACCAAGTAGCCGACAAGTGTGGCTCAATAACCTGTTCACTTTTCAGTACTACTTGTGATACCACCCATACCACTCAATTGTACGGATTTTCGCAGAATGTCCTGATTTTTGCCTCATATTTGTGGTCCATTTTTTATTAAATTGTGGTTTTCTAGAAAATTAGCGGCAAATCATTAAAGATTAACGCGTTTCAGGCTTCATACCCATCAGAAAATTCATGCCATTGCAAAACCTGTTCTATCAACTTTCTACATTTGTAAGAGCAATATTTAAAAACTGTCCCTAGTTTGGGCCTTTGTACCACTTTTATGTAATGCTTTGTCCAGAGTTCTTGGTCTAAGAGGTTGAGAGGTATGCCGCTGGCAGTGACGTCATGTGCAAATAAGCGAACAGCCGGTGTGCGGCTGAGGGGAAGCAGCTGCAGATATGTCCATATACATTGCATACCTCTCAACTGTCCAGATTTTCGCAGAAGGTCCAGATTTTTGTCTCATACATTTGTCTGTTCCTTGTAAAACTGTCTATGTTTTTTGACAAATCACTGAGGATTACAACACTAAATAATCAATGCGTTTACATTTCAGACTTCATATCCGTAAGAAAATGCATGCTAATACAAAATTTGTTATTCTAACAACTTAGTTTATAAGAGCGATATTGAAAATCTGTCTCAAATTTTTGGACCTTTGTCCACCCTCCACCACATAGGCTTTGTCCAGATTTCTTGAACTAAGAGCTTGAGAGGTGTGGTCCATAGTGATATCAAAGACGGAATGATATGGTCAGTTAATGTAAAGCTACAGTAAAGTAGCTAAAGTCTGCTAACATCAACTAAAGTGTCTAAGCAACAGAAAAAGGATGAACATACATCAAGCGCAAGGGGAAACAGCTGTCTAATCCCAAATCCAAAATGAGTTCAGGGCACTCTACTTATTTAATTACCTGCATCTTTCACTGAAGCAAAAAAAAATGTTTAGTAATGTCAGTCACAGTATTCTGAGGAGACTTGACTTGATGAGATGCCACTATATAACATAAAAAATGATTCCCTAAATAAACATTAACTCTTTAAACGTACTAGTGCTGATGGAACAGCTGAGAAATTACGATGCATTTGATACGACTGCAGTATATAGATGGAAGCGATATGGGAACTACTTAGAAAGGCTTTACCTTAAATTTGAATTCGTTCTTTTTGCTAAGTGTTGCTTTCCAAATAGGCATAACAATTCTAAACCTTAACAGAAAAGTTTCTACTGAATTCCATGAATATAACGCAGAGGAATCAAGAATGAAAAATCAATGGATGCAGACGCATGCACATCAGATTGCCATTACATTGTTGTGATTGCTAGATGCGTTTATGTAATTTGCATAGTTTTGCAGTTCACGTTGTTTGAAACCTCGGTTGTGCGAGAACAGAGGTCTGAGTCGTTGCGTTGTGGTTTTATTTCGGTTTCAACAAATGAAGAAAAAATAAATAAAGGGCACAGAATGTAAACTGCATAAAAGGGCATGCAGACGTCACAAGCAGATACACACAGTTGACCCCCCCCCCCCTCGCGCGCACACACTGGCGGAACGACCCACACTGTTCATATTTTCGCAGAATGCCCAGTTTTTACCTCCTGTTTTTGGTCTGTTCCTCATAAAAATTGTGTTTTTTCTAGCAACTCTTTGAGGATTCATTGAGGACTGGTGTTATGAAATAATGACAAACATTTGAGTTTCAGACTCCATGTCCTTCATGAAATGCATGCTAGCCCAACCCCTTTTATTCTAGCAACTTTCTAAGTTTATGAGAGCAATATTTAAAAAAATGTCTCTATTTTTGGGCCTTTGCCCCCCTCCTTATTTTGACTTTGTCCAGATTTCTTATGCTAAGAGGTTGAGATGTAAGCTAAAGCGCAGAGTGCTTTTTTTTCCACGGTATTTTATCAAGGGCGAGTGTTTAGGTTTTTTTTCACCTGTATCCTTTCCGTCATACGCCACGAGAGGGCGTCATGTGCTTAGCATATGTCTTGCCAGACTTGACCAAACGATCGCTTGTAGGCCCCTTTCTGCCGACTTCCCGAATATCTGTAGTTTTTTGCCTCAGAGTTTCAGTCTGTTCCTCATAAAAATGTTTGGTTTTCTGGTAAATCACTGGGATGATCTGAGAAATTAAATTAGTAAATAAAATTAAGTACATTTGAATTTCAGATTTCATATCCTTTAGAAAATGCATTTTAACCTTGTTATTCTAGCAACTTTCTAAGATTGTAAGAGCAATACTTAAAATCTACCCGTTTTAGGTATTTGTATCCCCATTTTGTCAGGCTTTGTCCAGATTTCTAGGGCTAAGAGGTTGAGAGGTATGCTTTCATGTCCCCAAGTGGAATTCATGTCTGTAGCGTACTACGCAGACATACAAACAGTAACCCTAAGTGCATGATTCAAACTGGGGAGCTTATCTCGAGAAAGAGGACTTCTAACAGCACTTTTTTTCGCATCCTGACCGTGCACCTCAAACATAAGTGTTTCTTTTACTATTATTTTATAACCTGAGCTGTGAAATAAACATAACCATCCATACATCTCAACCTCTTAGCGCAAGAAATGTGAACAAAGCCTGACAAAATGAGGGGGACAAAGACCCAAAAATAGGGACAGATTTTAAATATTGTTCTTATAAACTTAGAAAGTTGCTAGAATAACAGGGTTTGTGTGAATATACGTTTTTGAAGGATTTGAAGCATGAAACTCAAATGTATGTCATTATTTAGTGAATTCAGTCCTCGGATCATCCCAGTGATTTGCCAGAAAACTAAACATTTTATGAGGAATACACCAAAACTATGAGGCAAAAATCCGGAGACTCTCAACTGTCCGGATTATCACAGTATGTCCACATTTTGCCTGATATTTTTGGACCGTTCTTCATAAAATTTGGTTTTCTGGTAAATCAATGAGGATTTAAGTCACTAAATAATGATATACGTCAGGTTCAGACTTAATATACCTCAAAAATTAACACTAACACAAAATTTGTTAATCTAAAATATGTCTATGTTTATAAGAGCAATATTTTGGGGGCTTTGCCCCCCCCCATGTATTTTTTGGCTGTGTCCACATTTTTTGCGCTAAGAAATTGAGCGATAATGGTAGTAAAAAGGGTTTTGTGGTGCAGGTTTAACTTTTTCAACAATACATCTTGGATATCTCTGTTTTAAAAGTAAATATTTGATTTGGCCTCCTGTCTGCCCATGTCCCGCGTTTTACCCCTGGTAAATCACTGAGGAGTACAAGTTAGACAAAATTCCCAAATCAGAGTTTCATATTTTTTCATAATTCGTTAAAAGTACGTTGATGCAATAATTTGTAGGTATATTAACAAGTTTAACTGAATTAGCATAATGTGTAATGGACCTTTGTTCCCCCGACTTAATTTGGCCTTTCCTCTCTTGAGCAAAGAATTTGTGGCCAGTGTTTCCAACAGCTCACTGAAATTCTTTCCTGGGCCCTAATAGTTCAACTACGTGCTCTCTGTGAAGTTTCATAAGGGCGAGTCGTAAAAGTCTCACAACATAATTATAGTTTAATGCGCTCACTCACAAAATACAATCAGACGGATTTCATCATTTAAACGTCCTAGTAAGAAAGTAAAAGAAAAAATCAAGGGAAGAACAACCGTTTCCTTACAGATAGATCTAAGTACTTATAGTCTCTCAACCCCATCTCCAAAAATTTGGAACTCTCTGTCTTAATTTGGAACAAATGGACAACAAGTGGAACGTTTACTAATAGCTTCAACTAGGAGGTTCACGGGTGGTTAAAATATCTGACGTTATAATTTTATAGGTGTAACAGATTTGTTCAATGTGAAACTGGTAGCAACGTAGACATTTTAAGAGTGAAAATGAAAAAATGTTCCTCGTAATGAGGTACCCTTCAAATGAATGCACCCCGTACCTAAACAAACAAAAAAAAACTTTGCACTGGGCAGGAAGAGAGCAGGTCCCAAGTATATGCACTGAAAAATGAAGTGACCATATTATTAGACCTTTGACAACATTGAAGTACAGGTACTCACTATTATCCTTCTTCCTCTTCCTTTTTCCCGGTTAGGGGTGTTCGAACCTCTTGCTGTGAGGCGGCAACGCTAACCGCTGCACCACCGTGGCCGCCCACTCACTGTTATCCTTCTATATTTGGAATAATCCTACACACGCGCAAGCGCGCGCGTGAGATGCGTGGACGTATACATGTGTGCACTTTCTGTCACACGCGCGCGCGCACACACGCATGTACACACATTAATATTTGTTTTAATTACTTGACATGTTTAGACTTGGTTGGGCCTCCCTTGGAACAATATCGGAACTCCTAAGGGACGCTGGCCTCATTTGAGAAATGCTGATCTGAAGGATGCAGGCTGTCGGTAAAGGTAGACCGAGTACCTATCTATAAGTCTGCTACAGTGTCCAGGCCACCTGGCCGTCAAACAAGACCAAATACAAAACATATTGATCAAATGTTTATTTATACAGTTAAATTAAACTAGATTTGCATTAAACCAGCAGACCGAATTCACGGTAACTGCAACTTGAAGCCAGTCTTGTCCAAAGAAGAGACAACTAACAAAAATCGTAACATCCTTGTAGAACGTATATTGCCGATATTAACTGTATGAAGGTCAGGTGTTACGTTCAGATACCAGAACTGAGCTGGGCTATGCCTTTATAAACAATTATTTCAGCATAATATTCCACATTTGCTTTGATATTATTGATCAAATGAAATCCATTTTTAAAGTCTTTTTCATGAATGCGTTTTCAGACCAATCGATTGTAATGATGCCATGAATATAAGCAAGCAGTATACTTTTTAGTGACACTGACTTCGCCAATTTGACATCAGTCCCTTCAGATGGAAGCCAAACCAAACAGCATAAATATTTAGTAAGTTTACTTGGCATAGCATTACTATTTTCCATCCCACCGGAAATACTGGGATAAAGTATATCACAAATTTCAACCAGTTCTATCAAAGCAGATGTGATGGATGATGGTAAAAGAAACTGTTATAGATTACAGTAAGCTTAATAAACATTAATATACCTTTATCAGACTTCTCTGGTCATACCTCTCAACATCTTAGAGCAGGAAATCTGGACAAAGCCATAAATGAAAGTGGGTCAAAGGCCCAAAAATAGGGACAATTTTTAAATATTGCTCTTACAAACTTAGAAAGTTGATATAATGATAGGTTTTGCATTAGCATGACGTTTTCTAAAGGATATAAAGTCTGAAACTTAAATGTCTGTCATTATTTTCTAACTTCAGTCTTTAATGATTTACCACTAATTTGCTCGAAAACCACAATTTTATGAAAAATGGACCAAAAATATAAAGCCAAAATCTGGACATTCCGCGAAAATCTATACATTTGAGAGGTATGTTAAAGGTTAGCTGGTTGATAGTTGGATAATGATAAACTGTTAGCCATTTTCAAAACTCATATTGTCTTCCTTGCAAATTTACTTAAACTTCAGATATGAGCCATTTAGTCCATTACAAAAAGCACACACACAGAACGAAAAACAGCAAAAATACACATCAAGTGCATGTTTTTCGTGTGAGTGCAATGTGTGTGAGTGTATGTGTAGAATGTGTGCGCGAGAGTGTGTGCGTGCGTGTGTGTGCGAGCTTGTTGATTGCACTAGTCAGTATGCATGCTAACGTAGCGATAGAGTTGCCTATCTCAGGTTTGCCTGCGATGGCTTGGGGTGTCGTTTGTTCACATACATATTTACTCATTACAAGCGGCTTGCCACACAAATATGGCAGGGTTGAAAATTGTCAGTGCCATGCCATTTAGTGTATGGTATAGCTACTTAAGGTTTGAAAATTGATACTCATTTTTATATTTTAGTTATTCATGTGTTGCTTTTAATTTGTGGTTTTAATTACTAGTACTTCATTTCAGTTATTTGTTCAAAAATGCATTTTTGCTGGGCTAACGGGCATCAGGTTAGTGACAGGCCATTACGATAGACTGACTTTCTTGCTTTCGTGTTTCTTTCTTTATGTTTGTTTGCTTTTTTTGGTGTACATTCCTTTTTGGTTCGTCGTCTTTCTTTTGTCGCCCTAATAACCCACTAGGCAGAAGCTTATTTATATTTTATTCAGTCAGAAGAGGTCTTTACACTCCATGTAAGGCGTCTTTACCTTAAGATTTTTTAACTAAGCGATACGGTTACTAATTAGAATAACTTTCAGTTTGAAGAATAAATGTGCTTTGCAGTCCTGAATATTGGAATAAATGTATGCATATCAACTGCTTCAGTGGAAGAGCAGCAGCTGTTATGGGGCAGTAAAGTGCCCTTTGTAACCTACTTTTTGAAAGCTGATATTGTAACATACATCATTATTAACTGGTTACATGTATCCATGTACACCTTGGGACACACTGTGCGTTTTAAGTTATTTTAATTCTACGTAATTTTGAATAAAATATACATAAAATTAACAAATGAATATTAAAACAACTGTTTCTCTAATTTCATGAATCGTAGCGATTCAGTGCCATCTTTCTTAATAGTAAAGCCCCAATGTGTTCTTAAATTATTTCATTTATGTTCTTTTTCATACCTCTCAATATCTTAATTCAAGAAATCTGGAAAAAAAAACTAAAATAATGAAGTGACTAAGGTAAAATATAGGGACATATTTTAAATATTGATTTTATAAACTTAGAAAATTGCTAGAATAACAGGATGTATATTAGTATGCAGTTTTCTGAAGGATATGAGTTTGAAACTCAAATGCATGTCATTATTCAATGGCTTCAGTCTTCAAGCATTTGCCAGAAAGACACAATTTTTATGAGGAATAGACTAAAAATATAAGTAAAAAATCTAGACAGTTGAGAAGTATGCCCTGTTTTAATTTGTAAAATACAAAGAACTCTCCATTAACAAACTCCGAAATATCAGTAAGCCCCTTGTACACTGATTAGCTATATAATTTAAAAGTCCGTGCATGTGTAGCTTTTCTTTTTTGAAAATGGAGTTAACTATTCAGACTATTATCGTTTTAAATTGTTGTAAAAGTAATACAATTGTTCTGACTGGTTTACTGCTGAATGCTCCTACATACATGTACAGGTGGGTTGTTCAGGTTTTACTCTGTATTCCCTTTAGAATGTTGGTGTCAGTGTGTGCGTGTGTGTGTGTGCACATATATTATTGTATGTTTAACTATTAAGCGTCTAACTTTTTTGTAATCGTAGGACACACAAATAACCAACAACATTAACACAACACTTTGGAAAATTAAGTTATTCCACAATTTTGATGTGACTTATTTAAAGTAAAATGCAAATAATATTACTAATTCACGTATACAAGACTTTCTGATATGTACAGTTTAGGTAAAAAAGCTAGTGAAATGAAAATGTTGTGTGGAATGTGAGCTGTGACCTTCTCATGCCGCACTCACTGGGCACGTTTAGCCAGGTCAGAAAATATATTTCTATAATCGAGTGGCGTGTGTGTGTGTGTGTTCGTATGTACACGTACACACACACACACACACACACACACACGCAGATAGACAAAAGCATTCTTGCAGTGAGATACTGCATAGCAGACTGATTTTCATAAGGACTATAAGACTTTGAAATTAAATGCCAACGTTAATGGAAGTAAGTGGCAGTTTAAATAATTACTTTGTTACGCTATACATAATATATGCATTTAAAGGGGTAACGCGGAACCCTTTGTATTGGATATGGACGCTGATGTGCAGTTGCTGAAGACAGTATTTTCATACACTGCTCAGAACACAAAAACTAGAAGGCATCAATCATTAGTAGTTGTATGTATATTTATATTCAGAGCTAATCCACGCAGAACAATCACTTATCGAACTGGTATAATAAATAAGAGTTACAGCAACGATCAAATGGTGGAAGTTGGACATACTCCACCCTGCGCTTTACATTTATTGCTTTTCATGAGCTTTAAACTGTATAACTAAACTAGTTAGTATTAAAAATTAACTGTATTTAGTAACCTGAATACGGGCTAGCAGAAACGTTAAATTTGCTAGCAACCCTCAACATCACGGTGGTACAAAATACTAGTATACAAATAGTGCTTAAAAAGCATAGCAGCGCCTTAAACGTTTATTTTAAGTCTAGGGAAGACTAATAAGAATGCAATAACTATTTCGAAAAAAAAGTCGTTTCTCGTATATTCACTGTTTATGTTTATTTGATGGGCAAAAAAAGTTAATTTTATACGCGTCTCCATCCACTACCTTGCACTTAATTAATCTTTTCAAAGCAACTATACGCGTTCCTTTTCTACCCATTTTCTTTTACAGAATACTTAAACCGTCATCAAAAGACAAAGAGTCTTGCATTTGAATGAAACCCGGAGCAGCTGTTCCGCCTGCTTTTAACACAAATTGACTAGTTTCATTTTAGTCCCAGAGTACAGATATTTACCCACCCCTTAATAAGCCTGGGTCCCTCAATATGCAAATATATGAACTCAGCCTGGGGGAAATGGCCGCCCGGCAGCAGTTGGCCGCACATCCTGAGACGTCAGAGGTAGTGCAACCTATAAGAGAAAAGAACTCCGCCCTCTTTGACTGACAGGCAGGTCCTGAAGTTTGATCTTGAAGCTAAAGCAGGCGTAAAGTGATGGAAATGTTTTATTACCTTTGAGAGGTTCATCGGCAAGAAGTAAGACAGTCTTTGTCACATTTTGTGCTAACAATTATATCGCCGCTAGTTTATGAAACCAACTGGAGTACTAAATAACTGACTGCAGAGTGAATCAGCCATCAACTGTCCAACTGGAGGCCAAGTCTCCTGTGTTATCTCTCTCAGGAACTGGAATTTCTTATTTACATGAAAGTTATTTCCTTGCTAAAGGACATCCTTCTGAAACTTGTTTCACCCCAACGAAAACGTTCGCTACTATTGCTGTCCTTTTATTTATGCAAGGCTTATATTTGGTAACAAATTCTGTTACAACTCTCAAAACAAGTGGGGAGTTGTGAAGAAGAGCAGCGGACTGCAGGGTATAGCAGTGCAGAGAGGGTGAACTCGTTACAGTCTACCAGGGATTCTGACGAAACAATTCCAGCTTGAAACCATTCCTGGCAGTCTGAAGGGTGGGTTGGGTACTGAGCCCAAGTTTACAGCTCAATCACGGAGTAACGCTGCGAGTGGCGCTAAAGGGCAGCTGGGCTGTATTGTGGGCCAGGGTTGCCCCAGTGGGCGGTGGGTATGCTGGCTGTAACGGGGCAGATGGATGGCGGGCGGCCGCCTAGTGCCTTTCTGTTGGGGAGCCCACCTCTGGCTGCGCTGCACAGCATGACAGAGATGAAGAGCCCCCTTTACAGCACCGCCTACCCGTCGCCTGCTGCCTCACCCGCTTCTGCTGCGCCTTCCCCAGCGGCAGCAGGGTCTTCTACACTCAAGGCCTCTTCTAGCATCGTGTCATCACTCAGCTCCGCTCAGCAGCTCTTAGGAGTAGCCGGAACACCTCACGGCATCCAGGACATCCTTAATCGCCCCTCTCTAACAGCTTGCACTGGTACATCAGCCTCGTCAGTCTCATCAGCAGCGGCAGCCGCCACTGCTGCTCTGCTGTCAGGGCTACCCCGATTTGGAAGCCTCAGCCCCCCTCCACCCCCACCGACTGCTGCTGGCCTTTACTTCAGCCCCAGTGCAGCGGCAGCAGCAGCAGCCGCTGTGGCGGCAGCACGCTATCCAAAACCGCTCGCCGAGCTTCCTGGTCGAACACCTATATTTTGGCCTGGGGTGATGCAGAGTCCTCCATGGAGAGATACACGACTGACCTGTACACCACGTAAGTAGCTCAGTACCTGTACGACTTTTAATAACTTGGGTGCTCTCAAATTTCAATGGGCATGAATAAATTGCTTGATTGTTATTCTTATTTGAACACGGACAAAAGTCGTTTATGGTAAGGATCTAATTTAATAGGAATGACCTGGCACCCCTCACTACTTCAAAAAAAAAAAAAAAAAGATGACAAGGAAAGCATGAGCCCTGCGAGTGTGTTCGCAAAATAAATAAAAAAAAAAACACCACAAGTCTTTCTTCATAGTTTCCTAAGTCATTCTGCATTATTGTACTTGGTGTGAAGTTGACAACAGTATGTATATCTGACATTTTATTTTATTTATTTATTTTGAATTTGTTAACCGGGGGTAGAGCACTGATCCCACTGGTCCCGTTTCAGTCTCAGCCCATAGAAAACACAACAGTTACATGGCATTATATAGAGTAAACGACAGAATGCAATCTTTACATAAATTATGTACCAAGTGAATATCATACTTGCACGGGTCCGCATAACTAGTTATAGTAACTTATTTTTATTGCACCTTCATTCTTCTTCTTCAAAGTTCTAGTTATTAACACCTGTTGAAAACACTGTATTTGAAAGTTCTGTTTCTGCGTTATAATATCTTAGATAACTGCAATAAATAACATTTGTGCTGATAGTATGTTGTTTGGGCATATCTGAGGCTTTGGGATTTTGTAACTATACGCTGAAGCCGTTAGATTAGTTATAATGTAATGCTCTGATAGACGTTACCTTTTTGCTTATCTGCTTACTCATGCCTGAAATTTGTAAAAAAGTATAAAAGGGAAAGATTGCATTTAACTTGATAACAGCAAATAATCTGTTACATGCTAATAATATGATGTATAATCAATCTTTCTTTCCATGTATGTTTATGCTATGTTTGCCTATATATCTTATATATGCATACGCAATCGCAAACTCTGAGGAAAAAGCTTAGTTGTAGTATTTTATAAACTGAACTGATCTGCTCCTGGAAACTATTTGCACAATAGTACACTTAAAATAATTGTTAAACATGTTTGTTATTATCTTTTTCAGATCAAGGATCTGTGTTATTGGACAAAGATGGCAAGAGAAAGCACACTAGACCCACATTTTCTGGCCAACAGATTTTTGCCCTTGAAAAGACTTTTGAACAAACAAAATACTTGGCAGGTCCAGAGAGAGCGCGGTTAGCATATTCACTGGGGATGACAGAAAGTCAAGTCAAGGTAAGATTATTTAAAGAAAAGTGAGGAATTATATTTCTTTTTGTTGTATGGATCATAAGCAGAGCTTGCACGTTAAGAGTTGTTAAGGAGAGACACTGTATTTTGTTTGACCAATCTCGCCTCATTATAAGCAGTATTAAAGCGAGGCAAAACAAGCCACTGCGAAATATTTGAAAATACAATTGTCTGCCCGGTACGTTAACCCAGAAAGAAGGAACTAGGCAGATAGTGCAAAAGCAGAATTGTAGTTTACCGTAGGGCTTGTTTCTAATAAACTAGGGACCCAGACTGTTGTGTATCTATTTTCCTACTAACTTGTTAAATGCTGTATTTTCTGTATTAACGAGATGCCCGTTTTTATTGTGGGAAACACACAGACACACACACACACACACACACACACACACACACACACACACATATATATATATATATATATATATATATATATATATATATATATATGAGGACTTGTGTGTACGAAATCTGCCACCACCCATTATAATGAAGGTAAAGTGAATTAAAGGCATTTGACTGAAGAGTTGAGCAGTCACTGACTAAAATCAAGAATACTAGTAGGGGAGCAGAAAATCGTTAACTCTGTAGGTGCATAGACGGTGCAACGGCATTTACTAAAGGTAATTGCAACGTAAAATACTTGAAATTAACGAATGTGATGTCTTTCGGGCTGTATGTCATGTGTATGAAGTTATGCAATTAAAGACGTTAACATTGCTTGTAGTTTTATGTTACAACAATATAATTCAAACAGGGTTTTGACGTTTGAATTTGGTATTTTGTATTTTATTGACGTGGTCTTTATTTCTATTAACACTTGATTCTGCTTTGTTTACTAACTAGGAGAGCAAACAGCAATCCAACATAATTTACCTGGCTCATACTGAGCTCAGGACTGATGAAAGACAAATATATGGGGTTTATTTGAGTTTACAGTTATTCTCAACCCCTAGTGCCAATCAGATGTATATGTGGGTGGGGGTGTGTCGGGGTGTATATTAAGTGTCTTCACCGAGGAAATATTCGAAAATGGTTACTGCTATATTGTAATTGTTATCTGTTTACTTATTTAATTACTTCTATAATAAAAACACAAACACGATGTATAACGTGTTAACGCCTTCATTTCCACTGCATGTAAAATGTCCTAGATCGAATTTATGCTTTGATAAATTTAGCGCTTTTGATTGGAGATTAATTTTAAGTGCTTTTACTATGTTTATAAAATCTATATAATCACTTTCCCTGTACCCGATTTTTACCTAAACATCATGTCTTATTTCCACATTACAGTTATTACTACTTACTGTTTCTGCTGTAGGTCTATACCTCTCAGCCCCTTAGAACAAGAAATCTGGACAAACCCATAAATAAAAATGGGACAAAGGACCAAAAATAGGGACAATTTTTAAATATTGCTCTTATAAACTTAGTAAGTTGATAGAACATGTTTTACACTAGCATGAATTTTCTGAAAGGTTATAAAGTCTGAAAATCAAATGTCTGTCATTATTTTCTAACTTTAATTTTTAACGATTTGTCACTAATTTGCTAGAAAAGTATAAATTTATGAAAAACAGACCAAAAATATGAGGCAGAAATCTGTACATTCTGTGAAAATCTGTATAGTTGAGAGGTATGTAGTAGATCTACAGGGAAACAATTTACTATTAAATGAACCAAGAGTCTTGTTAAGCTAAAACATTCGTGTTGGGAGTATATTGAGCTATAGTGCACTCCATCACCCGTTCAAACTAAACAGAAACTATTGCTTAAACTAAACAGTCAAGAGTTAATCTAGTAGCAAGGTTGCCAAACCGGAACTCCGAAATACCATACCAGTAGAAGAGTTTTAATTCTGCACCTACACTAGAAATAAAGATGATACCATGTCGGATTATTATGCGTACGTAGTGTATAGCACGTATATAATGTTTAAGTATATATCTGTACACCAAATGTACAGCTTCGACTGTTCGACATCAAACTTTGTCCCAGTGCAAAACACATTGCAAGGGATTTCTATCATTGTGTGAAGGCTCCTTTATGACGAGTACAAAATGAAAGCTAAACCATAATATATTCTTAATGCTGATAGATTTATGATGAAATTATGCCACTGTTGAGTTTAGCCTACAGTTAATAATAGGACTAAATTTTCTTTTGATGCTGTTGTATTTTTAACCACGACATAATGCAGTCGATGGGGTTTGTGAGGCCACACTTTGTACACCAATTAAATCAGGAACACCGGGACCTCATTAATTCCGACACCAGTGCCGCACCTTAAAATACCTTCTGAACTGGCGCCCCATCTACTTGTGATGTCAAGCAGAGTCATTATGTCGTAATGATGAAAAACATGAGCATCCAGACTTCTTCCTGTATTGATTTAGGAAAGAGTACAACGTGCATGCTGACAAAGTTCGGCTTCTGCATGTTCATTGATCAGATACATCATTGCAAAAATGCTTGATATGTTTGAAAACTATAATTTATTTATATATATATATATATATATATATATATATATATATATATATATATATATATATATATATCTCCTAGCATATAACTAAAGCTGCCACTACCTTTCAATAACCTGGTCAAATAGAAATTAATCAAGGACTAAAGGCTCCAAAGTCACAGGTTTAACATATTAAGAGGATTTGTGCATGTAATGGCACGAATTTTCTAAAGCGTTCACTGAATGTCGAATATTGTCACTTTTACAAGGATCTAATGGAAGTCTCGAATGTTGGCAAAACACTAATCTTGTGCAACTGGTGTGTCCGCATAAAATGTTCACATTTTTTATTTTCTTTCCCCCTCGTGTTTCCTTTTTTTCCCTTATATTCTTTAGTAATTTAACCTGCAGTAGTTGTCTCAACAAAGACATTTCATGAGGAATAGGGAAACATTCTGAGGCAAAAACAAACGCATTCTATGGTTATGCTTGAAACCGCTCCTGATAAGAAGTGTTTTCTGTATTTACTTGACTTTGTTAATTAAAACAAATAACAGCATATCCATTTTGCGTAGTCAAATGTATTGTCAGAAATTTGATTTTAAAATTCCTCCCTGTGTGTGTGTAATGCACGAAATGCTTTTGTTCTGCTCTATATGTGCGCACTAGAGACTTTTATGCTGTTTTTCAGTAGTGGATACTTGAGAATTTCATCCCAGTTAGTGTAACAGTGTATAATTTTGAGGGTGCTAAATACATTAAAATATTGTTGCAAGATGTCTCAGCTGGCGACAGAGGATACGTCTAATCTTCTAATTTCGTGGATGGCGGAGAAGGGTTGGGAGTAACACTGCACAGCTGTGATACATATAATACAGACATATGCAGATATTTTCTTCATAAAAATGAACGAAAGTACATATGGAATAAAACGGAATGGTGTCTGTTCCCTTATGAGTGCGTGCAGTATATCAATGTCATTATATAACCACAGGCTAGCTATAGTCCTGAACTTAAATAATACTTTGTTTTGGAAGGGCCACTGCATTTTATAATTTAAATTCGGGTTCTCTTTCCCATCGTCTAGGTCTGGTTCCAGAACCGACGAACCAAATGGCGCAAAAAACACGCAGCTGAAATGGCTTCAGCTAAGAAAAAACAAGACTCTGAGACAGAACGGCTAAAGGGGGCCTCGGAGAACGAGGAAGAGGACGACGACTATAACAAACCTCTGGACCCCAATTCTGACGACGAGAAGATCACACAGTTGTTGAAAAAACACAAGCCCAGCAGCAGTTTGCACCTACACACGTCGGAACCTGAAAGCTCATAAAACTAAAGACTTGCCGGCTGCAAGAGACGCTCTTAAATGTATACACATGTATTGTTATCTTGTGTATTACAAGTTTTCTCTCGCCCCATATAGGTCTTTACGCTGTGCACTAGTAAGAAAGGGGCGATTCTAAGAGGTGTCCGTATATCTGTATATTTTTATAAAACCAAGAAGCTCCGTCTTTCAAGGAATGCAGATACAAGTCCTGTACCCACTCCTTAAAAAAACAAAGGAGAGCTGTGGTAGCGCACCGAAACTCATGCACTGCGGTGGTCACCTTTCAGTTATGTTCTCAAGAGGACAGTTTAGTCTTTGGCCGCCACAGCAATCAGTTGGACAGAGGCATCTTGCCGGGATGTTTGTAAATATATTGCGAGTTACACAGACTCAACCTTAAAATCACCGTACGTATATGTCCAATAATGTTCTGTGCTACTGGGAAGGAATCTTCTGTGTTTTTGGCAATTATTTCTTTACCGGTTCTAGTAGCATAGCGTTAAAGCCAAACAATAGTTTAGTCTTGTTTTATTTTACTGTAATGATCAAACAATAGTATGCATTTTTATTTAAATTCCCCAAAGGGATTTTCCTCCGTTTTCTACCCTTTCTATAAAAATGTTGGAAAGTACACGACCCTTTTGAACACTTGGCATTGAGAAAACAAACCGGTGTGTTGCACAGACAACTCCGTTTAATGGAATATGTAAACAACTGCATCTGTGTCGCTTTTTGCAACATGTATACCTCCACATGCTTTGTTTATTTCCCCTGTTCACGTTAGCATGCCAAAGGCATTCTGATTATAGCAGAGAGGGTTACTTTAACTGCAGTTTAGAACTGCACTCCCTTCCCAGTCGCCTGTATTTCCTGACTTTTAAAATGCTACTAGAAATTGTAAATGTTTTACTGTTTTATGAAAATATCGATACTTAGTATTTTTATGTTTATTAATTTATATGAAATGGTTCTGTTTGTAACATTCTTGCAGGTTCTTAATTTGCAAGACATGTTGGATGTATGCACTTTCTGTTATAAAATCAACAAAATGAAAAAGATAAAACAATTAAATAACTGAAAAAAAACACGCCTTTTTTGATAAGTGATTCAGATAAGTACACACACAAGCAGAAGAAAATATCTGCTGGGCTATTTACAATTGATGCATATATTTCACTAAAGCGAGGCAGGAAATATGCAGCCATTATTTCTTTTTATTTACTATTGTGTTTGTGTACAGTGCAGAAAATATGGTGTATATATAGTTTCATCTTTCTTACTATTGTTTATTAACTAAATATCACAATTGTATTTTACATTCACTGATCTTGCCTGGTAATGATAGATTTTTAGCCTTACCATTTTTGAAAATATAAACTCTTATTCAGTTCCCGCTATTATTTTCCATGAGAATAATAACATCTTCTTAAATGATCAGAGAAATTATATTCATTTAATGCAACTGCTGGTACCATGTTCCTTTTAACCAATTTTTGTAAGACTCAGGTTTTCCGCCCAGTTTTATAGGGCTACAATTTTAAATGGGCCACAGCTATGAAATATTTTGAAGCAGTTTTATAAATTATAGAAATGCATATTTATGCTGATTTGCAAACTACAAAAGAGAAAGCAAAGCGGATACCTTCAACCCGCTTTGGGTCAGAAGATCGACAGCAAATTCAAGTGTAAAAACGCCTTCTGTGCCAGTGGATAATACATCAGTGAAATAGCTTTCTTTATTGTTGTTTTCACTTGTTGCAGAAGAACGCACAGAAAATGTCCTGTTTTACTCTCCCAGTGCTTAAATAGAATTTGTCAGTAGTGGTTATACAACCAAAAACTAATTTCACCGCAGCTGGGGCGAGAGTAGTTCTTCATAAAACATAGATTTTACGAATTTGCAGTTAGCGCAAGTAAATTACAAGTCTTCATTTAATAAGCAGATTAATGACACAAGCAGCATGTTTAATTAGACTGTGCAACGGAGTTCATTGTTTTCATACTTGTCAGACTATAATGCATTTGATTGTACCTCAATTAAGGGATAACTCTTGAGGATGACAAAACAGAAGTCTTTGATTTTCACTAGTGTTACACAGAACTAACTCCGTATTTTTCTGAAAACACATACAGAAATGTTAAGAAATACTTTACTAATTGCACACCTATGGCAATCTGTATTAAGTCTGTGGTGTAGCATTTTAGCATGAAAAAGCAGTTTGCCGGCATGAACTAGTTTGGAAAACACATACACACACACACACACACACACACACACACACATACACACACACATCAAATATCAAATTAATGACTTATTCTTCCAAGACACGGATATTGATTTTAAGCTGAGGAATGTTGAATATGATTATTTGAAATCCTAAGAGTGCTTAATGATGTTTTACTTCGATTTGGTTTTGCCAGTGTATCCGAGACAGTCATTTTCAGCATTTATCAGGGCTAAAGTACGAGTTGGATTTTTGCATCATTTATACACGTAAAAGCCATCTAGTACGAAAAAATGCAAACCTTCGTGTTGCTTGCAGTCTTGCAGATATAGTTTTAAACAATGACTATTTTTGTGCACCACTCATATAATAAACAGCGTTGTTTCTTACTGTCACGTTATTTTAGACCACTCTAAACGGTGTGTGTGCGTGTATGTGTGTGTTACCTGGTCAGTATTACCATACCACATCGCTTTGTTGTAATGGAGCTTGGGGAAGTACCAAAGACACCGTTAGCCAGCGACTATTTTTAGCAACTGGGTGAGTACTGCACTAAAGTTAGGCGTGCTGGCCAGAATGATCCCTCCACCTCACCGCCACGCTCCCGCGCGCACACACCCACGTACGCGCCCTACAAAACAATAACAGAAACTACTGTGCGTCGGCCATTCATCGATGGTTACTTTTTTCATAAAACCCCAAGGTAAACAATGGCGACTCGAATTGCAAAATACAGCTCCTGCACATCTATGCTTATTTTAACGACACCGTTTATTGGATTGAAAACCGTTATCTTCCTTTCTCATTATTTGTGACTAGTATTGACCAAACCTTCCGATGACCCCATACTTCTTAGGTGACCTTAATTTTCTGGGATGTCCCTGCTTCCGGCTCAACATTTTTCTCAGCGCCTCTTAAAACTTTCTTTTTCAGAAAAGATGTATTACAGTTAATAAATAGTGGCAATCATCATAGTTTCATACTATTTTCTATACAGTTCATAAATAGTGACATTATCATTACAGTTTCATACTTCTTTAACTTCATACAATACATAAAAAAGTTACAACGTAAAAGCAACGATATTTCTAAAGAAGTGCTCGCATCTGGAACTTTTGTCCATGATTATTTTGGGTTTTGGCCCGGATTCTGGAAGTACGAGATTGAGAGCTATAATATAACATTCCCGGAAAAGCAAAGCAAATGATACTTTAACAAAAGAATACAAAGTTCCCTTGATCAAAGAAACTACTTGGACTCAGATAAGGAGCATCTGCGAATCATGATCTAACAGTTATGTGAATTTCATTAGGGCAGATGTAAGGTAATGTAATGAAAGTATCCCCCCTCCAGCATAGCTCTCAAACGATTAGGGAAAACTTTCAACAGCATCAAGGACAAATACAAAAATAATTAGGGGCAATCTGTGCAGTTTTAAAGTTTTTGTGCTATTTACCTGGGACACTGACACAATAAGATAATGAAAATTAGCATATATTTTCTGAGGTAAAAAGTCTACTATCACTATTTCTTAAGTAGAATTTACCACCCTTTATTCAAAGGTCACCAGTTTAGGAAGGATTAAGAGGGACACAGCTAAAATTTCAGTCAAAATTAGGTACGTCAGGAAAGTCAGGGACAGTTAAGAGCTACCAGTTAAGTTTTCCTACACGCACTAAGTACTTATTGAGTAAGCCAGCATACCTCAAATGTCCAGATTTTTATCTCCTATTTTTGACCCGTTCATCATAAACTTTCTGTTTTTTTTTCTGGCAAATCACTGTAGACAGATGTCACTAAATAAAGACATACATTTTAGTCTCAGTCTCCATATTCTTCAGAAAAATGCATGCTAGCACATATCTGGGTACACTAGCAACTTTCTAGGTTTATAAGAACAGTTATTTTAGGCTTTGTCCAGATTTCTTGTACTAAGAGATTGAGATGTATGTTAGCCACCACCAGTCCCATGCCGTTCCTAAGTCAGAATGTTGGGCTTACTGTTCTGTATCTTCACTCAATATGTATCATGGGAAATCTACATGGTAACGACGCTCTTCACGCATTGTTTATCACCACGGGTTTCAGGAAGCTCGGCGGCGGTATTGTTGTTGGATTGGATACTGTCAGGGATGTAGAATAATACTAGCTTCATTAAACACCCCCCCCCCCCCCCAAATCTGGATCAGGAGGCGGTTTGAGTAGATTTATTTATTTAATCTTATTACTCTATAGCTCTTAAACTTTTATGTCAGGATTTAGAGGGAAGAAACGTATCGAGGTACACAGAGTTCAGAGACAGTGTTATATATTGTTTTAATTCACTTCGAAAGTTAGTGGAGTAAAATGATTTGCGCTGACATGCATTTTTCATTTTTTAAAAATTAATCGGGAATTTTTACCTCAGTTATGACTGTAAGCTTAAGTGATGTGCCAATCTTACTAATTTTGTGTGTAATATTTGGTGTAAGATGAGGGACTTAACTCGGGGTTAGTTGAAAACTACGTTTAATTCCTAAGACAACGGCTAATATTCTGCAGAAAGCGATGCAATCTGCTTTCATTTGTGTTCAGAATTTTCTCCCTTTTATCGGTTGCTTCATTTTGGGAAGCCTCTGTAATTTCTGAGACAATCAGGATGTCTCCAAAGTAAGAGTATTTCACATTTCATTTTTTTGTTTTCTTCTTCAATCGCTCATGTGTTGAAGATTGTTCTCTAAGACGATGAAGGTCCTGTTAAGGCTATCAAATGCCCTCATATCTGTCAATGTTTTAGCAGGAGCAATCTGGACGAAGCCACTGTTGTAAGGGACCTGGGTACTCCTGTTGATAATTCCTTATTATTTGACCATCATGTTCCACAGCAGTTCAGATAGCTTTTTATCTGACCCTTCTACTTTCCAAAGACATCGCCACTAGATCCAAAGAAGTATCAGCTCCCCATTAGTAATGTCTTATCAGACCCATTATTGGATAAAACACAGCTTTTGACATGCAT
>NC_056751.1:33420343-33422843 GCF_019279795.1 Protopterus annectens | reverse complement strand
TAGCATTGCCTTGGTAAAAGTCATGTCGATCTTTTCATGCTGGAGCCATTCAAACGTGAGTGTGAGACACTCACTGAGGTGCTAAAGGGAGAGGCAGAGTAATCTGATCTGAGGATGGTAGTTCATCTGCATATATCAGTGAATACAGCTGAAAGTTAGCAATTAGTTTTGAAACAATAATGAGCATAAAGTACACCAGAATATGGATGTTATGGGCAGTAAAGGGCAGTATCGACCAATATTCTGAAAGCACATTGCTGCAGGCAGCTGATGAAGAAATCAAAGCAGTGGGCATGCAGGACTCATTTGGAGAGCCTAGCAATACCAGCAGGTGTAAGACTGAGACAGAACTTATTTTCACATCTGAACAAAGCTGCTGAGAGATGCAATTATACATATTTTGTGTATATGATTTATTCAAGCCAGTTAGACTGTATGCATGCTTGTTGACACATATTTTGTGTATATGATTTATTCAAGCCAATTAGGTTGTATGCATGCTTGTTGCTAGACCTGAATCCACATTGTGTACTGGAGTAGATATATAGAGCTGTAGGTGTGCCTTAAAATGATATGTAGCTGTAAAGTGAAGTAACTTGGATAGTGTCAAAAAGAGAGGGAGAGGCTGAAAGTTATCAACAGAAGTTGATCTGTTTTATTTACTGAGGAATTCAAAAGCAGCCTTTTACAGAGATCTAGGAGGCAGGCATTAAAGGAAGAACAACTGAAAATGCCAAAATGGTGATTGGAACAAAGGTGTTGCAAGCTCTGAAAATCAACTGAAACAGTAGATAAAAAAGTAGTGCATCATATTTTACTTTGCTCATTTGACTGTCACCATTATTTACTTCTACAGTTGATTTTATCATTACAATATACATTATTCTGGCTTCAGCCAGCCGCTAATGTGCTTCAACTTGGAGGTACTACTGACAGGCAAGTTTCTTGATTTAGCTTTTTAAGACTTCACATTTAGAGAATATTTTGGTGGTTGATATGCTAGATTTTAAAGTGATTCTGCTGCTGTGTTTAATGTGTTATCAATAATCAGATGAAAGTACATTTCATATAGAGAACGATATACAAAATATACTGAAAAAAGTACCAGAAGCAGCTTTGATATGAATACAGGAAGTAACAGTTTTAGCGATACCAACCACAATACCCAATCCCTGCAGATATCCCCACCACTGAGGAAATTAAAAGTTGCTTCTCATGCCAATGTCTTATGAATAATATTATTATAGAGTGACATCATGGGACATACGAAGTATGTTGCTGAACAAGAGTGGAGGTGGACAAGAGGAAAGGCCAGCATAATAAGGATATGAAGCATTTTTAGTAAAGCAGAACAGGTAACACTGCATAAAAATTATTTTGAAACATCTCAAGCTGAACATTCATAGTAATTCTATCCCTTCTTATTTCACACTCATAATTCCATGCTTATATCATTTAAAAACAATGTGGAAAACACAGTGATGCTAACACATGTGCATCCGTTTTATTTTACCTGTTTTTACTGACTTTCTGGGTAAATAGTATTAAATTTTAACCAATATCATTAATCTTTCTTCTGGATTCTAAGCACAGAATATGCATATTTTACAGAGTGGGGCATAGGGAACATGGCTGAGTAAATAGATGGTCCTAGGTGGTTCCAGCAGCTCTCCAGGTACCACACTGACCTTTGACCAAAGTCACTGTACCAAGTATGGACTATCCAAACTACAGAAGGGTTTGGTCTCTTGTTCACATAGTTATGAAGTTATAATCATATGGCATGAAGAGTGACAGCTTTTGTTATCTTCTTTTGTGTTGCTTGACTCTAAATTAAACTAATGAAAAATGGGCATATAATTTTAACCTAGATCTGAATGTATCAGTTAGTAATCAAAGGATTTCAATTCCAACCTTTGAGATTTAATGAAATAAGATATTATTTATTTTTTCCAAACACAGCCATTTCACCAGACAGGTTGCTTTTAAGAAATACTCCACAAAAACCTGCAAACCATTCTTCATGTCATATTTAACTTAAATGTGCTTAGTTTAGATTTTTCTTCTTATATCTGCAATTATGCTTTATTTCTAAGTGTTTTACTAATTGCTTCAATTATTTTGTGCATCTTATTGAGTTACATCTCAAACAGGTAATTTTTCTTAGACATAAAATGCCTACTTATATGACAAATGTATCCAGCTGTATGAAAACAGTGAGCCCTAATTTTAAATCCATTTAAAACAACATAGGTATACACACACTTTTACTCACTGAGTGAACATTGTTACTAGCATTTAAGAATTTGCTGAAGATTAAATATCTGTGCAAAAACGTAGTTGGCAAGTAGTTCCTATTCATTTCTTTTTGTTGTCTCTTAGCATCTCACTACCTCTCCTTTCTGCTTTTCTAAAAGTACATATTTAGTCAGACAAAATCATCTGCTTTTAAATCAAACAGCTATAGATAAAAACTACCCAGATCTTTAGTGCTATAGGT